>NC_133649.1:276114877-276306563 GCF_009905375.1 Apium graveolens
TAAATCTGACTCGTTTCTGTTTTTCGGAATTTATTGGACTCATCTCTATACGTACTAAGGCTTATAAGTAAAAATATCGAAGGCGACTTACTTTTAAAAGAAATTAGGATTTATAACTATTTTTAATGAAAACAATCATTTTTCTAAGTCGAAGAACTTTCGTTTCGCTCAAATCGGATACACGGTTCAGTTATTATTCAATAAATACAGATAAATCATTTATTATTCAATATAAATAATTATTCCTAATTATTGAATCCTAAAAATATTTTAAATAATTATTTGGGAAAAATCAGAATTAAAAATGATTTTTCCATAATTTTTGGAATTAAAATAAATTTATTACGATTATTAAAAAAAATTGATTAATTATCATAATAATTAATAATTTTGAATAATTAATAAATAAATAATAAATAATTAAAGAAATAAATAATTTCGAATTTTAGAAAATATTTCAGAATTATTTATAATATAAATCAATTAATTAAATAATTAATTAATCAATTTATAAAATAAATAAACTAATTTTATAATTAATAAAAATAAAAATAATTTTCCAGAATCATTTGTCAGAAGTCAATCCCTGACAAAAACGGATCAAACACGGGTTATACAAACGGGTCAACCGGGTCAAATCCAGATCATGAAGAACATGACCGGATTATTTCCAGAATCCGGCAACTTCACCGGATTCCGGTTAGTCCAAAACAGCCTTGAATCAACACTTTTTGGTGCTGTTTTGAGTGCTTTCATTGCAAATCACACAGCAATCCAACCACAGCCAAAACATCCCTGAATCATCTTTTCCGATCCAACGCTCCAAACTTTTCCGGTTTCAAATATTCGAAATCACAGGAATCCTACAATTGAAACTTCAAGGTTAATAACTTAATTAAAGCTTATAACACCTATAATTAAACCCCTAACCCTCTACACAACCTCAGCTTCTTCTTAAAATAAAAAAACGATTCATTAAATTTAGCTACCTAAACCCTGGAAATCGAATTCATCTATTCAGGTATCGTTCGATCAATTAAATACTATGAATCGATCAGAAATCATCATATAAAGCTATATCAATAATCAAATCATCAATAACACTAGAATCAAAAGGTCCTAATTCGGGTATAAGCCCTAGAAATTAAAATTGAAAAATAACACATTAAAACATGAAATTAATACTAGGAATCGAAAGAACAGATCAAGAGGATGAATTTTGATACTCACATCGATCGATTTGATGCAGAAATCAGTCCAAAATCACTGCTTGTTTGTTCAACCCGACCTTGGAAGATCTGACCCGAAAATAGAGAATTTTTGATAATTTCTGATTTTTGATAATTAATTAATAATAATTAATAAAAATTAGGCTATTTATAGTAGGTAAAATAATACTCCTAATTAAAATTAAGGCCCTAATTATACATTTTTTAAAATTAACTGGCCCCTAATTTTATAATTTTTGAGTATTAAATTTTAATTTTTAAATAGTATATATCTACAATATATATGCCAAAAATTCCCAAAAATTGTGAATAATTCAAAAATGGAAAGAAACAGTATAAATGAAAGTCTTATAATTTTATAAAAATAAAAATGTGATTTTGTGGGGTTTTTAACACCCAATGGGGCCCAGAAAAGTCATTTTTCGCGGAAGAAGAAAATTTATAAAATATCTAGATGTTCAGAATAACATGATGGTACAAGCCGTTCTGAGAAAAATAAGACCAATTATTTTATTTGTAATATCAGCTATTAAAATATAGTTCGAGTCGTACAACTTTTGATAAAAAGTTTTAAATACGAAACAAAATATCTTATAAATACGCGGAAAATATCCTGACGATACTGAATACTCGTAACACATAACAATTAGGGTTTTATAACTAATTACACATAAATGACATAATAAAACACATAATTTATCTTTATTATGATATAATACAAGCGTAATTTTCCCAGTCGTTACATCCTTTCCCTCTTAATAGGATTCTGTCCTCAGAATCTCGCTAAAAAAATTACTGGGGGATACTTTTCTAACATTTCACTCTCAAGTTCCCAGGTTGAATCTTCAACCATAGGATTTCTCCACAAAACTCGTACTATAGGTATAAACTTATTCCTTAATACTCTTTCCTGTCGATCTAGAATTCTTATTGGTTGTTCTATATAAGACAAATCAGGTTGAATCTCTATCGGCTCATATTCTATTACATGTCTAGAATCAGAATTATATTTCTTAAGCATCGACACATGGAATACGTTATGGATATGCTGCATGTGAGGCGGTAAGGCTAACTCGTAAGAAACTTTCCCGACTTTCTTCAAGATTTCAAATGGACCAACGTATCATGGTTTCAGTTTACCCTTATTATCAAATTTGGTCAATTCTTTCCATGGAGATATCTTGAGTAATACATGCTCTCCTTCTTGGTAGTCCATATCTTTCCTGACTTGATCTGCATATTTGCGTTGTCGATTTTGTGCTGCTTGGAGTCGCTTTCAGATAAGTTCTATCTTTTCCTTGGTCTGCTGGATCAATTCTGGACCTAGAATTTTGCGTTCACCAACTTCATCCCAATACACAGGTGATCTGCATTTCCTTCCGTATAAAGCTTCATAAGGTGGCATTCCAATGCTTGCGTGATAGCTGTTGTTGTAAGAAAATTCCACTAACGGTAAATGCTCATCCAAACTGCCTTCAAAATCAATCGCATATACACGTAACATATCTTCAATCATTTGGATTGTTCTTTCACTTTGTCTGTCCGTTTGTGGATGAATAGCGGTACTCATGTTTAGTTTGGTACCAAGGCATTCTTGAAATTGTCTCCACAATCTTGAATTGAAACGTGGATCTCGATCAGATACTATGACGGCCTCAACCCCGGGGTCAGGAGTTGGCGTCATCAATAACAATATTAACAACATAACATAATCCAACTCAATATTGTTATATAAATACAACCCCTTTTTCCAAGATCTTTTCCAGGTTTAAGTATGACTTAGGTTACAATCACCACAAAACCAACTTACTAAAGACAATCCAAACAATACTATCTTTGTTCAGCAACTCAACAGACCCGCTTGGCTCCAACACAACTACCTCAGAGGAGCCTGACACGGAAGGAACTGGAACTCTGCCCTGGCTATCACGGGAGAATCCCCTAGGTATATGCAATACATATATAAAACATTTGGCAAGGGTGAGCAATCAATTGCTCAGCAGTACCACTATATGAATAACAAATAAATACAATTTTAAGCAAAACAGTTATAGGAACAGAATTCATAATTTGCCAGAAACATGTAAAACATGTATAAACTGGATATCAAAACTAGCATGCTCTATAAAACAAAATCAACTGTTGTGTGCTGTGCATAAATACCAGAGTTCAATTTTAGCATACCATTTTCATTTTCAAACTTTCCGTTCCATTACAGGAACCATAAAACCATTGTCCCGTTACGGAAACCCAAAATTATTTGTTCTGTTACGGGAACCATAAAACTTGTCCCATCACAGGACCTATAAAACTTGTTCCTCTCCGGGAACCTCAAAATCACTTGTTCCATTACTGGAACCACATAATCATCTGTTCCGTTACGGGAACCACTAATTCACAATCAGATATGTATTGGATGTTATCTAGGGATGGCTGATCAGGCCTCCACACAAATTATCTAGGATAGTTAGCCGGGCTATCACACAAAATGTCTAGGAAAGCTGATCGGGCTTTCATACAAAATCACCGGATCCGCAGAGACAAGCTTGGTCTCTTATTATCTATGCTGGACTAATCGGTTATGTAATGCGCGCAACCGAATTAGCCACTTACGCAATATTATCCCATATCTGATTCGTTTTATCCAGTTTCAAAATAACTTTTACCTATCTCTTGTTAAAATCAATTCTGTCACAGCACACTATTAAAAACCTCTTTTCCAATTTTAATCACATTTAGAGATAGGTACTTATAGAAGTTACTTCTCCCCAAAACATATATTTAAAAACATTTTCAAACACAGGGGATACATAACTTAAAACGTTTATGTTCCTGTTCAAAAATAAAACGATATTTCATTCATATATACTGAACCATAAAAGAATGGTCAGGGGTACTTGCCTTGCAGAACTTTACAAATATTATTGATTGACCTTGAGCCGACACGGACGCTCAGACTTTAACGTCTAACCACTAGATTACCCTGTATTCGACTCCAACACTCAGGTCCTTCGATTGGAACCTTACTGAGCTCGTCGATTGTCCACTAGGCTATCCAACGCCAACTCTTAGGCTTTCCGACTAGCACCTACAAAGTCGAAATACCCTAATTTAAACTTTCGATTATGCTTGACATATCCTCGCTAATAATCTACCCGAACGTTAACAAAACCCGACTCGTAATACTTCATATAATAATACACGTATCAATTAGGGTTCACGTCTTCGAAAGTCGGTTCGGTGTTCGTTTTCAGAAAATAGGTATATTTATTCTTTTATGAAATTAGTGTTATCGATTTTCGTAAAGTATTTCATCACAACACATAATCAGATTTCGTATAAGGTACGTACATATAACCGATCGATGTTCGGATAGTCATTGGGTGCGGCCTCGTATTTACGTAATTTAATTTTTCGGAAATCGGGCAGCACCTCCTTTATTTATCGGACTACCCGTCGAACATCCCGACGTCCAAACAAACACAACCACAATCAATCGCAATCCAAACCCAACCACCGATTTCAGCCATCAATATCAGTCCCAGAATTCTCAATTATCAATTAAATACAATTACTAATTATTAGTCGTGTTTTATAATTTTAATCACATTTTATAGTTTTGTTCGTAATTCGCATTTTAAATCATATTTTGTATTTTAAATTGTAGGACTCAGAATATTCATCATAGTCCACCGTCGGCTCGCTGAGGCTCATCGCCGACGGCGGCAAAAATTCGTGGGTATCCGTATAAATTGATTTTCCCGCACGCAATTATATTTATATCACGAATATTTCTTCAATAAATTTTCTGCAGAAAATATAAAAATATAAAAATATAAAAATTCCAAATTAGTATTCGCACAACAGCAACCGGAAAATACTATATACGGCCGGAATCATGGACACATAACACGCAGCAATCAGGACATCAACACAGCAATTGCAAATGGCCGGAAAACAAAATTGAAATCAAGAAACGCAGACACACGCGCATAAGCGCGCAACCCACGAACACAGGACACAGCTGACCGCCATGCCGGAAAAACGTGGCGGCGACCGGAATAAAGCGGCACAAAACATACAACCTAACTGATCCACACATATTTACTACACGAACATGCGTATATATATACGTTAACCAATAAATTTGAACTGAAACTAAGAGCCATGGCCGAAAAATGGGAAAGCAGCCAGAACTTACCAAAAATCGGGGAAGGGGAAAGAAAGAATCAGAGAAAGAGGGAAGAAAGAAAAGGGAGTAAGAGAAAGGAAGAGAAAGGGATTAAGAAAGGAAGAAGAGAGTGCAGAAATTAGAGAGAAAGAGAGAGAATTAGAGGGAGAGATCGACAGGAAGAGAGATTGTGAGACTGATGAGGGATGAAGATAAGAATAATTGTAATTATCTATTTGCTACTCATCTATTTTTAATCATCCCGAATACACACCAAATTTTATCAATCTAACAAATAACTCCGGGTAAAATTAATCCTGCAAATTACCAAAATAGTTTTAAAATATTATAAATATCCCGAAGTTTATAAAAACATAAATTTTGAAATTTCAAAACAATTTCTAAAATGCACTTTATACCCGCTTTCATCAATTAAACGAATCGACGCGCGGGTAAAATTAATCCCAAAAATTCCCAAGATAATTTTAAAATTCTCGGAATATTTCAAACTTGAATAAATATGAGATTCCTAATTTTTGAAGAATTCTGGAATTAAATACGGATTTAACAAATAATTGCAATCAGAAAATCATATATGGCTAAATAATTGATGAAATATTGATTTCTCAATTTTAAAAATGCCTCAAAATAATTAATAAAATTATGAAGCCATAAAAATGATTTTAGGGATAACCCAAGTATTTATGGAAATAAATCCTGAATAAAATCACCTTTAAATACAAAAACAAAACAACACAGCTTCCCAACTAATTACACAAATCATTCTCGAACACCAATAATTGAAAGAGATATGTCCTAAGTCCAATCATGTATGAGAATTTAAGAATAACTTTTATGTAATTTGTTTTGATTTCATTGATATTAATAAAATGATTGTTTTGTTTTTATTGCGGGCTCTATCTATTTAAATATTTAAATAAGATATACCACAGTTTAGAGTAAAGCTTTTTATGGATTGTGATGAGATCATAATAATGAGACCTAAAAGATGATAAGTCTAAACTTAAATAGTTCCTGGTCATAGGATTACTAACTGGTAATTAATAATCCGCAAATATCGGTACATACTATGCTTGCTTCATTATGAAGGATGTCTGTTCTCATAGACATTTGTGTGGTGACACTATAGCTAGTATGTAGGTGCTTATTATAGAATAAGTTCACTGAACATGACTCACACAGCTGAACAACTGATGGAGTTCACTCACGTGTCAGCACTTGTTCACATAGTGATAGTTGTACAAGTATCCTTAGACTTGAGGTCATCATAGTCATCTTGTGTACACTAAACTATGCTTTGGTTTAGTTCTTAGTCTCAAGGGACGGTTATAAGGGCTCTACTGGGTATAGGAATTTGTACACGAAGATAGTGTATGATCAATAAAGGATCTACCCCTTCCAGTGTAGGAAAAGAATGTTCAATGATGATCCACTTATATTAGTTCAGGAATCTCTGGCCAGAGTGAATGGGAAAGCAAGTGATTAAATAGAACTAAACATAGTGAATGGGAAAGCAAGTGATTAAATAAGATAGGTTTGACACAAGTTCCATGCCTTGTATTTAATCGTGACATTGCAGGGTAGAAGGAATTAATTGTACGGTAACTACTCACTGAATAGGTTCTTGGTATTCTAAGCAGTGAATTCGTATTATTCGGATAGTCGCGATATGCTGAGAAGTATCCCTCACGATGTAGAATAAATATGATTAATTAATTAGAGAATTTAATGAATTAGAGAATTTATATAAATAATGATAAAATAGTTTTATTATTATTTATTTCTACTACCGGCTTAATATTGAACCTACAGGGTCACACCATAAAAGAGAATGATTTAATGGTGGAGGAATTAATTAATAATGGCTTATAATTATTTATCTATGAAATAAATAATTAATTGGAAAATTTAATAATTGATTAAATGAGATTTAATTGATTATAAATTAATTAAGAAAAGGTTCTTAATATTATTAATTAAGAATTTAATTTTTGGAAATTAAATCAAGTGAGAGAATTATTTCTAAAGAGTTTAGAAAAAGGATTAATAATTAAAAGGTGTTTTAATTATTAGTGAGAATAATAAGGGTTAATAATAATAATATATTATGGGAAAATTTTCAGCTGAAAATTTTGCCTATAAATATAATATTATAAACCCTATTTTTGCCTCAACCAAAAAAATTTACAAAACCCTAATTCTCTCCATCTCCTCCTCCTTCATTACATTGTTTTCTTGGTGGATACGGGTGGAGTGCTTCACACTTGAGGAGCAGCTGCTAAGGATCTCCGTTCATCATTCTTGGATCGCTATTAAAGACCTCCATCTTTCCATTAACGTAAAGCTTCTTAAGGTAAACATACTGAACTACGAATTAAATATTATTTTTTCGCATGGATCCTGCGGAGGGTTTTGTTTTTTTTTAAGATTAAATTTACGTTTTCGCTGCGTTTATGTGCTAAAAACCTTTCAATGGCATCAGAGCTACTTGCGAAAAGTTTTTAATTCATTTATGTGTTTAACTGTTTTCGATATAAGAGCATGTATGTGATTCGCCATGATTTGATGTTGATATAATATGCTTATATATGTATGGTTTTGAATATATGATATTCATGTGAGTTGTATAATCATAAGATGATTATGTAATCTGTATATATACTGATATATACATGATTTATATTTGTTCTAATTATGAGAATCATATTAGATACGGATTCTGAATTGGCTGCTGTAAATTTGCTGAAATCTGGGCCTGGCGTCCGATTTACGCAAACGAATACCCTATTCCATAGGTAAACGAGCGTCTAAATAAAACTGATAGCTAAATCTATCAACGACTCGTCTGTAAGGCGTTTGACGTCGTTTACAGCCCGTAAACAGTGATTCTTGTTTTTCTAATTTGATTCTGATTTTTCTGATTTTTGTCATATTTTCTTTTTATGATTAGATCATGGATAATATGATATGTTAAGATCAGAATATGTGTTTTAACATGCTTTTATGTGTTGTATGAGCATGGTGGATGGTTATGGCCTTTCGACCTTAGTGTAATGGTTTTAGTTTTGGTTTTAAATACGACTTGCATGTCGTCAATCTTTGTAATCATAAATCTCGAATGTAACTCGAGTTATTCTTGTAAGTTCATTAGATTAGTTTTACTTTCAATCATGTAATGTAATTGAAGACTCAAGAAGGCTATCCAATGGAGGTGATACAAAGAAGAAGACGAGGCATACAAGAAGTCTAAACAAAGAAGAAGACTTATGTAATAAGTAGTTGTATTTATTTCCATCACCATATTAGATTGACCTTGATCTTTATCATGAGCTTGATAAAGATAACATAGGATGGGGCCATAACCAAACACATTTACTTTATTGCACTTTACATTTACTTGTTTATTTAATTTTATATATGAGATATATGCCTATGTTTACCATGCGATGATAGATTTAGGTGAACTTAAATCAATATAAGGCGTGCTCTAGAAAATCTAGAATAGGAATCGTTTCTTGCCTTAACAATAAATATTATGAATACAATCATGAGATTCTTGTGTTTATGAAACACGTAATTGAATATAAATTTTCAATATTGAGAGAAAGGATGATTCTGTCAACAACAGATTTCTATCTGTAAGAAAGGGTTATTAAGTGACGCCTCTTGACAATGCTCCACCCGATCTGGGAACCATCTGATTATCGATTATTGATTTGAAATATTTAATTTAAAAGGAAGAATCTCTTTATAATATGATTATGATTGTAACGTAATATAATCCCTCTAAAATTAAATAATATCAAGTAGTAATTGGCCAATGACACAACGGACTTGTGTTGGTCATAGCCTTCCAACATGGTAGAAAGTGGTTCTTATTTTTAAATCATTGTCGTTTTGTGCTACAGCCGAGGGCTTTGATTTCGAAATAAGAAATACTTGTCTATTAAATAGAGATGTGTACATTGAATTAGAATCTAAAGGTCGGTACGTGCTACAGCCGTGGACCGTTGGAGACTGATTCAATTGTACGAAATATTGGGTTAGACTTGACTTAGAATATTGAGTTTGTCGTGCCACAGCCGTGACTCAATTATTCAAGAGGTTAAACTTATATTAGGGAATAACATAAGATGTAATTGACAAGAGTTGTCTGCCTATTGAACATCACATGACGTTTCGTGCCACAGCCGAGGTTGTGTGATGGAATGTAGGATCCATATTCCCACTAGCATTATGAATGCTTAATTTTCACTTAGGGGGTTGAAAAAATTAGATAAACTAGTGGGAGACACTTATGAATAAAGACCCGATTCATATAGTGTTTTGAAATGAAATTGAATATTTGCTAAGTGTTGTTATGTGTTTATCATTTACAGATTTACTATATTCGTCATGTCTTCTGCACTATCACTCCGGAGCATACTAGATGCTCACAAGTTGACTGGTCCTAATTTAGTTGTTTGTTTTCACTGTAACAAGTTGGGGCACTGGAAGAGGAACTGCAAGGTTTACCTTGCAGAATTGAAGAAGAAGAAGGGTAGTAAGACTACCGCTTCTGATTCAGGCATGTTCATGATCGAAGTTAATATGTCACTAGGTCAAATTTCTACTTGGGTATTAGATACCGCCTGTGGTTCTCATATTTGCAATTCGTTGCAAGGACTAAAGGGAAGTAAGACTCTTGAAAAAGATGAGGTGATTCTATGTATGGGCAATGGAGCAAGGGTTGCGGCCATATCTGTAGGATCATTTAGTTTACATATGCCTACGGGCAAGACTATTATTTTGAATAGTTGTTATTACATTCCCTCTATTGTGAGGAATATTGTTTCTATTCCTATGTTGGATGTGGATGGTTTTTCATTTATTATTAAGAATAATGAATGTTCTATCCTTAGAGATAATGTTCTTTTTGGACGTGGCATTTTAAATAATGGTCTGTATGTATGTGACGTAGAGCATGATTTACTTCAGATTGAACAAACTAATAAAAGAAAATGAGATGATGAAAATCTGACCTATTTATGGCACTGTAGGCTAGGTCATATTAGTGAAAATAGACTGCGGACATTGCATAAGGAAGGGTTACTTGACCCCTTTGATTTTGAATCATATCCTACATGCGAGTCTTGTCTATTGGGTAAAATGACCAAATCTCCATTTAGTGGACATGGAGAGAGGGCTGCAGATTTGCTAGGATTGGTACACACAGATGTATGTGGACCAATGTCTACGCAAGCCATGGGTGGATTTTCGTACTTCATTACTTTCATAGATGATAGATCTAGATTCAGATATGTGTATTTGATGAAACACAAGTCTGAAGCCTTTGAAAAGTTCAAAGAATATAAACATGAAGTGGAGAAACAAACCAAACACAGTATTATAACTCTTCGATCAGATCGAGGTGGTGAATACTTGAATGGAGAGTTTCTAGATTATCTCAAAGAAAATGGTATAGTCTCCCAGTGGACTCCTCTATATACTCCACAGTTAAATGGGGTATATGAAAGGAGAAATCGAACTTTGTTAGACATGGTTCGGTCCATGATGAGCTATGCGAATCTTTCAGTATTCCTATGGGGTTATGCATTGGAAACCTCAGCATATTTACTGAATAAGGTGCCTTCCAAATCTGTTCCTCAAACACCATATGAGATATGGAAAGAAAGGAAACCGAGTCTTAAACACGTTAAGATTTGGGGATGTCCAGCTTATGTCAAGAAAGTTGACCCAGATAAGCTGGAATCTCGATCCGTAAAATGTAATTTTGTGGGATATCCTAAAGAGACTTTGGGGTATTACTTTTACACCGATCATCGGGTGTTTGTCTCCAGACATGCTACCTTCTTGGAAAAGGAGTTTATCCTTGAAGGAAACAGTGGGAGCAAAATTTAACTTGATGAAGTTCAAGAAGCATAAACTACTATGGATCAAGTGGAAACACCTGTTCAGACTGAACAACCTTCTGTGGAATAGCCCATTCGTAGGACAGGGAGAGTGTCTCGCCAACCTGAGAGGTATTATGGCCTTGTCATTGAGAATGACAATGAGTTGTCAATCATTGATGATGACAACCCTGTGACCTATAATGAGGCTATGAGTACTGTTGACTCAGAGAAATGGCATAGTGCCATGAAATTCGAAATGGAATCTATGTATACCAACCAAGTATGGACTCTGGTTGAGGCGCCTGAAGGTGTTAAGCCTATTGGGTGCAAGTGGGTATACAAAATAAAGATTGGAGAAGATGACCAGGTGGAGACCTATAAGGTCAGGCTCGTGGCAAAAGGATTCAAACAAAGGCAGGGGATTGACTTTGATGAAACTTTTTCGCCTGTAGCCCTGTTAAAATTAATTCGGATTTTGCTTGCGATTGCTGCTTACTACGACTATGAGATTTGGCAAATGGACGTGAAAACGGCCTTCCTCAGTCGGGAGCTTGAGGAGGAAGTGTATATGACACAGCCAGAGGGTTTTCTTTCCAAGGGAAATGAACACCTAGTGTGTAAGCTGCTGCGAACCATATATGGTTTAAGGCAAGCTTCTCGTAGATGGAACATTCATTTTGATGAGACAATCAAAGAGTTTGGTTTTATAGAAAACATAGATGAACCATGTGTCTACAAGAAGGTTAGTGGGGGCGCGGTAACATTTCTTGTATTGTATATGGATGACATACTTCTTATAGGAAATGATATACCGATGCTACAATCAGTCAAAGTATGGCTATCAAAGAACTTGTTAGATATATTTGATAATGTCATGTCTAATATGATTTATGTTTAGTTTTGAGATCTTACTTAAACAGGACAAATCAGTACTTAACTGAAATCAGCACTTATACTGAAGTCAGAACTTAAGTCATCAGTACTTAAGGTTCAGGAGATATTTATCAGAAGATAATATCAGGACTTAAAGGAAACGTTCAGATAAGGAAGGCAACTGATTGAAAGGAAAAGAAGATCAAGACAAACGTAAGAAGAGATATGCATGAAGAAGAAATTCTATGAAGAATAGAATACTTGGTAAAAAAGATATCTGATTGATATATTTTAGGAAGCAGAAATATTCCATATCAATTAGTGATTATCTTGTAACTGTGTAGTAGATAAACACAGACATGGGGTTTACACTATAAGTGTTATCATTATCGAGAAGATTATTTATTGTAACCCTAGCAGCTCTCGTGATATTTGTTCATCACTGAGAGAGGACAGTCCATATTGTAACAGAGTTTATTGTTTTGAATAAAGTTTGTTTTCTGTTACTTGAGTTATTAAAGTTCGATTTGATTGTGCTATACATTGTATTCACCCCCCTCTACAGTGTGTGTGACCTAACAAGTGGTATCAGAGCCTATCTGTTAACACACAAACAGTTAAGATCCAAAAACAATCATGTGTGAAGTAGAAACTCCAACTAAGCCCACCAAAACTGAAGAACCTCCAAAGACACAAATCCAAAACCGATATGAGACAATTAGAGTTACCATATTGAGACCATCTGAATATCCCATATGGAAGGTGAGGATGACCATGTTTCTGGAAGCTACAGATCCAGAATATCTTGATAGAATCAAGGAAGGGCCTCACAAACCAACCAAGCTCGCTGTTGCAGTTGCAGGTGAAGCAGCAAAGTCTGTACCAAAGGAGAAGAGTGATTACACTGCTGAAGACATCGCCTCAATTGCTAAGGATGCGAAGGTACGACACTTACAGCATAGTGCCATTGATAATGTAATGTCAAACAGGGTAATAAACTGTAAGACTGCAAAGGAGATATGGGATGCCTTGGAAACAAGATGTCAGGGAACTGATACGATTAAGAAGAACAGGAAGACAATACTCACTCAAGAGTATGAACACTTTGACTCAAAGGCTAATGAGTCATTGACTGATTTATATGAAAGATTTTTCAAACTCTTGAATGATTTGTCACTAGTTGATAAGGAGTATGATCTTGAAAATTCAAACCTTAAATTCCTGTTGGCTCTTCCTGAAAGCTGGGATTTGAAGGCAACAACAATAAGAGACAACTATAATCTTGATGAAACAACTCTTGATAAAATTTATGGGATGCTCAAGACTCATGAACTTGAGATGGAACAAAGAAGCAAGAGGAAAGGAAGAAAGTCAAGGACAGTTGCTCTTAAGGCTGAAGAAGAATCCCCTAAGACAGCCACCTAAAGGAAAGGCAAGAGTAAAGTGCTCTTCACAAAGTCTGATACTGAGTCATCAAGTTCTGATAGTGATGATGACTCAGAATCTGAAAGCTTGCCTGAGACGGATGCTGATGAAGAGATGATGAAGTTGTATGCTCTTATGGTGAAAGGAATCACGAAGATTGCATACAGAAAGTTCAGGAAGGGAAAGAAGTTTTCCAGGAAAGGTTCAAGTTCTGATAAGAAGAATTTCATAAAATCTGAGGGCAAAGGACGAAAGTCTGACAGAGGAGATTATACAAATGTCAAATGCTACAACTGTGGTGAGAAAGGCCACATATCTCCTGATTGCAAGAAAGTGAAGAGTGACAAAGGCAAGGCTCTTGTCACAAAGAACAAAAGCTGGACAAACACCTCAGATTCTGAAAGTGAGGAGAATTATGCCTTGATGGCAAATGCTGATATGGCAAGTGCTGAAAGCAGTTCTGAAGCTGCTGAGTTAAAGGTATCTCAAACTACTTATGCCTTTCATACTGATGATATTAATGAGTTGAGAAGATATCTTAAAACCATGTTCATTAGCTATAGAGATCAAACTTTAACATGTGAAAGATTAACTTCTGAAAATCTTGCTTGCAAAAAGAGGAATGATTATTTAGAAAAAGAGTTAGTCATATTCCATCAAACTCAGAAAGAAAGAGATGATGCTTTCTATGTTAGGGATGAAGTGCTTAAAATGAATAAATCTCTAAAAGCTGAGTTAGAAAAGGAAAGAGAGATTATCAGGACTTGGACTAACTCTGGCAGAACAACTCATAATTTGTTAAGTAGTGAAAACTGGAAAGAGGGCTTAGGTTATGGAGAGGATAAGAATGATAAAGGAACTGTAGATATTAAGCCTATAGTTGTTAAACAAAAGCCAAAGTTAAAACCTGTTAAGTTTGTAGCTGTAAAATCTAATACTGAGAAATCAGAAGTTAAAAAGGAATTAACTTCTGACAAACTAAAACAGGAAAAGACAACTGAAGTAAACGTAGGCTTAATGATAAAGAAGCAGCTTAAGCATAAGCTGAAAGATGTTAATAATACAAACAAGGTAAAATCACCTAGGAAAAATAGGAATGGAAAGGAAGGTGTGAATAAAAGCAATGATTATAAACCTGTTCCTGATGCTCCTAGAAAAACATGTCATAACTGTGGAAGTTCTAACCATCTGGCTTCTTTTTGCAGGAAGAATAAGAACATAAACTCCTTACCTTCAAAGTCAGGAGTTAAGAGTCAGTCTGTTAGATATAAGCCACAAAATCCTTATTTTCATTGTGGTAGTTTATGGCATTCCATTTATACTTGTAAGGAATATCATAGTCTGTACTATGATTATTATCAAATAAAACCTTCTTTAAAGAAAGTTAGCATTGTTCCTTCTAGTGTAAGTTCTGATTCAAAGTCTGATAGTGTAAATTATGATAAGAAAAATGTTAACATAAACTCTGATGCTAAATCCGCTGCAAATGTTAACAAACTTAATAAGGCCAAAGGATCCAAGCAAGTCTGGGTCCTTAAAACTAATCATTAGTGGTATTTGTGATTGCAGGGAAACATGGAAAACATCCTAGTTCTGAACAGTGGATGTTCAGGACATATGACTGGAAATAAAGCCCTGCTATCAGACTTTGTGGAGAAGGCTGGCCCAAGTGTTTCTTATGGAGATGGCAACATTGGAAAAACATTGGAATATGGCAATATCAATCTTGGGAATGTCATCATTAAAAAAGTAGCTCTGGTCTCAGGACTTAAACACAATCTGCTGAGTGTTAGTCAAATCCATGACAGAGGTTATCATGTAGATTTCTTTGAAGAACACTGTGAAGTTATTAGTAAATCTACAGGAAAAGCTGTTCTGAAAGGATGCAGGCATGGTAACATCTATAAAGCCAAGCTTTCGACAAGTACTGATGGTTCTGCAATCTGTCTGATGAGTAGAGCATCAATTGAAGAAAGCTGGAATTGGCACAAGAAACTCTCTCATTTAAATTTCAACAATATAAATGAACTAGTCAAGAAAGATCTTGTGAGAGGACTGCCAAAGTCAGTATTTGCTCCTGATGGCCTTTTTGATTCTTGTCAGAAGGCTAAACAAAGGAAATCCTCATTCTAGAGCAAGACTGAATCATCAATTCTTGAGCCTTATCACCTACTACATATTGATCTATTTGGTCCAGTAAATGTCATGTCTATTGCAAAGAAGAAATATGCTATGGTCATAGTGGATGAGTTCACCAGATACACATGGGTGTATTTCTTGCACACAAAAAGTGAAACTGCATCTATCTTGATTGATCATGTCAGGCAACTGGATAAATTGGTCAAAGATTCTGTGAAGATAATAAGAAGCGATAATGGTTCTGAGTTCAAGAATTTGATAATGGAAGAGTTCTGCAAAAACCATGAAACAAGCAGGAATTTTCTGCTCCTGGAACTCCACAGCAAAATGGAGTTGTTGAAAGAAAGAATAGAACTCTCATTGAAGCTGCACATACAATGCTTGATGAAGCAAAGCTTCCAACCTATTTCTGGGCTAAAGCTGTGCATACTGCTTGTTTTACTCAGAACGCAACACTCATTAACAAGCAAGGAAAAACACCATATGAGATGGTAAAGAAAAAGAAGCCAAATCTGAAATATTTTCACGTATTTGGATGCAAGTGTTTTGTTCTTAAAACTCATCCTGAACAGCTATCCAAATTTGATCTAAAAGCTGATGAAGGAATCTTTGTTGTATATCCACTTTCCACAAAAGCCTTCAGAGTCTATAACTTGAAAATAAGAGTGGTCATGAAATCTATCAATGTCTCTTTTGATGATAAGAAGATTACTGGACTTGAAGATTTCAATGATCATGATCAGCTGAGATTTGAAAATGAAGACTTAAATTCTGATACTGAAAATCCTGACAGTCTAAATCCTGATACTGCAATCTCTGATGGATTAAACTCTGATGTTATTGAAACTGTGGTGACTACGCCAAAGGAAGATGCACATATGCAGAGGGGCATACTCAAGATACAACCACATCTCAAGAAGCATCAGAACATACATCTGGCTCTTCAAGTTCTGATTCGTCAAGCTCTGATAAGCCAAGTTTTGATAATTCTGAAAACTTAAATTCTGAATAATCCAACTCAGAGAGCATATTTTCAGGGGGAGCATCAGAAAATGTTGATGAAGATAACATGGATCATGGGGGAGCATCCAGTTCTAGAGAAAACCTTCCATCTGGAAGGAAGTGGACTAAATCACATACACCTGACTTAATAATTGGAAATCCTGATGGTGTCAGAACTAGAACATCTACTTCAAGTGAATGTCTTTACAATTATTTTCTTTCTCAGAATGAACCAAAGAAAGTGGAAGAAGCTCTTCAAGATGCTGATTGGGTGCAAGTAATGCAGGAAAAGTTAAATGAATTTGAAAGAAACAAAGTCTGGACCCTAGTGCCAAGACCAAAGAACAGACCTGTTATTGGTACAAAGTGGGTATTCAGAAACAAAACTGATAGTGATGGCATAATTACAAGAAATAAGGCAAGGTTGGTTGCAAAAGGATATTCTCAACAGGATGGAATTGATTATGATGAAACATTTGCACCAGTTGCTAGATTGGAAGCCATAAGGATATTTTTGGCTTATGCTGCTCACAAAAAGTTTACTGTCTTTCAAATGGATATGAAAAGTGCTTTTCTCAATGGAGGATTGGAGGAGGAAGTATATGTTGAACAACCTCCGGGCTTTATAGATCCCAAATATCCTAATCATGTCTACAGGCTTGATAAAGCACTTTATGGCCTTAAGCAAGCTCCAAGAGCATGGTATGAGACTTTAGCTCAGTTTCTTCTGGAAAGTGGATTTAACAGAGGAACTATAGACAAAACACTGTTCTACCTCAACCATGGAAAGGACTTACTTCTGGTTCAAATATATGTTGATGATATCATCTTTGGTTCTACAAATGACAGACTTTGCAAGAAGTTTGCCAAACTGATGCAGTCAAGATATCAAATGAGTATGATGGGGGAACTTAGCTACTTTCTGGGCATTCAAGTCAAGCAGAATGAAGAAGGCACTTTTTTTGTCAAACCAAGTACACCAGAAATTTGTTGAAGAAATTTGGAATGCAAGACTGTTCAAGTGCATTCACTCCCATGGCCACTACAACAAAACTGGATAAGGATACTGGTAAATCAGTAGATATTACTGATTACAGAGGTATGATTGGCTCTCTACTCTATCTAACTGCTAGTAGACCTGATATCATGTATGCTACCTGTCTTTGTGCAAGATTTCAAGCAGATCCAAGAGAACCTCACTTAACAGCTGTGAAAAGAATTTTCAAGTATCTTAAGGGAACAGCTGATCTGGGATTGTGGTATCCTAGAGAATTAGATTTTAAACTAATAGGTTACTCAGATGCAGATTTTGCAGGTTGCAAAATTGACAGGAAAAGCACAAGTGGAAGCTACCAATTTCTTGGAGGCAGATTGGTTTCTTAGTTTAGCAAGAAACAAAAGTCAATTTCCACATCTACTGCAGAAGCAGAATACATTGCTGCAGGAAGCTGTTGTGCACAGATTCTTTGGATGAAGAATCAGTTACTAGATTATGGGTTAACATATTTTAAAATCCCTATTTACTGTGATAATCAAAGTGCTATTGCTATGACAGGTAATCTAGTTCAACACTCAATGACAAAGCACATTAGCATTAGGTACCACTTCATAAGGGAACATATGGATGAAGGTACAGTGGAATTGCACTTTGTTCCAACAGATCAACAACTAGCAAATATCTTCACAAAACCACTGTGTGAAGCTACTTTTATAAGATTGGTAAATGAACTTGGAATGGTTTCAGGTTCTTTCTCTAAATCTGCTTAGCTTTTGTTCTGATGCATCAAACTTTATGATCAGTATTTACATAAATTACTCTTTTTTTGTATTCAGTGCTTAATTGAACATTGCTTAAGTACTGACTATTGTTTGATGTGAATTTCTAAACTCTGATAGTGAACTAACTGTTATTGTGACTATTCAATCCTATGAGGATAACTGTGCTAGATGCTGACCTAGTAGTCTTTAACATACTAGAGATCCCATGATTAGAAGTAATTATTTATGTGGAAATCTAGTGACACAAGCAAATTCTGATATTGAGCTTAGTCACGTTTACTTTGTCTATCTTATTACTAAGTAAAAAACTAGAATAATGCTTCTCATTTGTTAAGTTCTGATGTTAGTAAATCTGATGAATGTACTAAGTGCTGATAAACCTCACTCATCAAAAGAAATAGTAAAAGAAAAGAGAATAAAAATCAGGTACTCCTTTGAGATCTAGAGTAAAAATGTGGAAGGGACGACCCAAGTGCATTGCTGGTATTAAGTAATATGCATCAGAAAAGCAAATAATTATTTTTCTTGGTGACTTTTCACACTCTATGATTACTGGAGAAATACTCTGATAATAGCATAAATTCTGATAAGCAGTCGTGACTCACTTGCACTGAGAAGCCACTGTAAAACGGAATTTTAAAAGATGCATAAAATAAGCACAAAACAGTTGAGGTGGACTCGTGCATGAACTCATTCAACAGTAAACTTCAGAATAATGATAGATTTTTTGTAAAGTTCTTAGTTATGCCTTATTTCTAAGATGTAATGAAGTGAATCAGACTTTACTCCTTGTCTGATATTTTGCTTAATGCACATACTTACACTCCATATGAATGATGAAAATTACTGTGGCGTTCAATGTTGTTTTGGATGAACAGTTTATGTGTCAGATTGCATAAATTCTGAGGACAAGTTCTGATGGAAGTTCTGATAAACAAGTTTTAAAGAACCGAAATCAGAATTTGTGTGAAGAATCACAATGATAGGCATTAATTTTTCGAGTTAAGAAATCATGATATAAGTCTAAGTGCTGATATTAAATTATGATCCTCTATTTGACTTATTTGTGGTTAAAATATGAAACAGTCTTATTTTAAATCAGAATATGTACGGGTGAGATATTAACAGTCAATACAATTAGGGTTAGTGGAACACGTACATGCACAATAATTTTTACTTGTTTATTGTGTGCATTAAACCCTGTTTTTCTTCTTCCCAGTCTAGGGAGACGAGGTAGAATTATTTCTACCTGTCAGCATTAAATTTCCTTGCGTCTCCTGGCATTCTCTTGCCTATATAAACCAACACCTCAAATCAGCCTACATATCATTTCTTTTCTCACATACTCACTCTCCTTTCCTTCATACAAACACAAACATGGTCAACTACAGTATGTTTTTGAACTATGAGACCTTCAACATGGAGCTGAGCTGTGAGGACTGGCAGCAGGAATGGCACGTAACTGTCATTCCTGATGAGATTTGGGACTCGGTTCCCCAGGAGGTTCTCACACACCTCCTGTTCTTTTACATGGACTACCATCGCCATCTGGAGCGATTGGAAGAGGAAAGGCTGGAAGCTCTCCGCCAACAAGAGCGAATGATACGACTCGCTATTCTTTTTGTAGAGAGTCGGAAGAAAAAATAATTTGTTTTCTTCTTCCTGTTTTTCTTCATCGTCAGCTTTGTCCGGCTTCTTAGCCAAAGATAAAAGCTGCTGATGTTAAGTTTAGAAGCTTAGGACAGTCTTGTAATGCTCTGATGTAATTTCAATTTCATGAATGTATTCTCTTAATATATTAATGGAATTTCTTAGTTTTGCAAGATTCTGTCTCTGAGATGTTTGCAATTTCACTGCACTGTTAAATCCTGATATATCCATATTCTGATGACCATTTTAATTATTGATTTAAATTAAGTTCTGATTTTAAAATATCAGTACTTGTTTACTTGATTTATTTTTTGGTCATTCTCACACTTGAATTTTTTTTCAGAATATTGGTTTTGCAGTGAAAATAATTAAATAAGTGGGAACAATTTAAATTTTGAATTAAAACTGACTTACCTCAATTAATGGGATTACTGGGTAAGTGGAATTGTTTTTCCTTGAAAAACTGCATGTGATAAGTAATGATTACTGTTTTCCCGTACCCATTAACTATTCATTATTGCTGCATGTCTGACAGGTGTCTAACAGTTATTTTTTAACCAAGTATAAGTAAGAGAGAGAGAAGATTATACAATCTTTTATTTACTTTTACACTTTATCTCTCTTTCTTTGCTTTTACTCTCTCTCATCTCCTGACGTTGGTTTTTCATACAGACATTTTATCAAACACCTTACAGGCAATCTTAATTTTCAATTTTTCTCATGGCACCTAAGGATTTGATCATCAATGGAGCCAAGTTCATTCCCAACAACTATGCTGCAATTCTAAATCATGATGAAGCTCCGTCTGAGTTGCATTTTGTGCAAGATCTTCTTGCACATAGTGAAATTGGGTATGCATTGACCCAGCCTTCAGTCTTTTCAAGCCAGCAAGTTCTGACTTTTTGGCGGACTGGGCATTTTGATAATGGTGGTGCAACTGGTACTCCCAGCATTGTTTTTAAAGTCAATGATGATGAGCATATGGTAACTCCTGGAACAGTTCGAAAGGCTTTACATTTACCAGAAGGCTGCATTTTCTCAACACCGGAGGAACCAGCTCTACAGCAGCTCATGGCCAATTTGGGGTATGAGCAGAGTTTGGCTAAGATTGGACAGTTGAAATGAGCACATATCAGAAAGGAATGGAGCTTTTTCTTCGACTGCATCACTAAAGCCTTCGGAAATAAGTGTTCCAACTTTGATGCCATTCCAATAATGAGTCAGCACATCGGGTATGCTATTATTAACCAAACTTATTTTGATTTTGCAAGTGCTGTGCTAGGTTTTATAGGGGATAGGATGACAGAGGATAGGAATGTTATCTACTTTGCTAGATTATGTCAGCTTATATATAATTTCTGTTGTGCTGATGAACCCCAACCTACCACTGACTTATTTCCACCCTTTAAACTTGCAAAACGGGCTTTTAATGACTTGGTAAATGCTGACCTTAAGAAAACGGTGGTTAGACCTTTACAGATTCCTCAGTCTGTAAAACAGATCCTGGTAAATGCTGATCCTCAAACCTATAGATCTGTTTATCCTGATGTTCAACCTACCACCACCTCCCATACACCACACCAACCATCAGAACATAGCACACATACATCTATACCTCAACCCTCTCTCAGAACATATCTCAAAACTTATCTCACACCTTCACAGACAGCTCAACCTTCATCCTCAACACCTACTGTGAAACCTTCATCTTCCAAGCCCAAGAGGACAAAGACTGTTCCTCAAACACCACAGAAGAGAAGGAGGATTGTTCTGAGAGATGAGTCTGATAGTGAGGAACAGGTTTCTGCATCAGAACCTGTTGTAAAACAAGTTGAGAAGGTCCCTTCTCAGAAGGATTCTAGAATTGGGGGATCTAAGCTTCTCAAAAGGCTTAGAAGAATGACTTCTGCTGAACCTCCCAAGGAATCCCCACCTTCAAAGAGATACAAGAAACAGAGAGCTAAAAGGCCAGCTTCAGATGATGAGGAAGCAGCAGGTAAGGAAGGAGATCAGGAATCTCTGATCTCAAAAGAACCAGAATTTGCTGAAGCTATTGCATCTCCCTCTCCATTGTCCTCAACTCAGGAAGCTGCTACAGACAAGGCAAACACACCATCTGTGTCTCTCCTATACATGAAACTGTATCTCCTTGTAGACCCAGGCACAAGTGCTGAAATTGATATTAACAACCTTGTTATGCCTGAGGTTCTCTACTTAGAAGCTCCAACAACAATTAATCCATCAACAACACCTGTTACTGATGCTACTCAAACTCCAGAATTGTCTACAACACCTTCTCTGCATCTAGATGTTGATGATCATAATATAGGTGAGCATCAGGATATGGCTGTTGATTAGAACTTGGAAATAGATCATCACTTAGAGGATGATGCTGAAGCCTCGATTGCTTCTCATACTGTTGTTTTATCAGAAGATGCTGATTCTGTAGGTTCTGATACTTCACATACTGATACTACTGGTGATGCTGCTCCTAATGCAGATGTTGATGAAGCTGATCCTTCAGGACATGCACCTCAACAAACTGTTCATAAATCTGAACTAGTTAAGAAGTTTGTTACAAGAGCAACACCAGTACCTTGGAGTGAAACTCCTAGAGGATAGGAGTGGACTAAGGAATGGAACTCAGTTACCTTTGTTCCATCTGACAAGATTCTTGCTGAGCACTTGGCAAAAGCTAATGAAATGTTAATTAATGATGATTTCAAGACACAGCTTCGAGTCACTGCATTGAGTACTAGACATCTACAAGGTCTACATTCAACAACTCATGCAGAGTTACATAAAATTCAGGAAGAATTGCTCAAGCAAGAAACAGTTAAGAAAATTGAAAAGAAAAAATTCTTTCAACCTACCTTTGACAGAGTTGCTTACATTGAGAAGACCCAAGAGAAGCAACAGTCTCGGATTGCTGATATTTTAAAAAATCAAGCTTCTCAGCAATCTCAACTTGATGAAATCCAAGCCTCAGTGGAATTGCTTGTCTCTCTTCTATTACCTGCTGATGCCAAAAAGGGGGAGAAAGTAATTAAGTCCAAATGCAAAACTTATCAGACACTGAAGGGGAAGGATGATGAAAAAGATGACCAGGGAAACTCTGGAATGGGTGGAGGTCATGGTCAAGGTAGAAGTTTCTCATCAAGAAGAGCTGAAATTACAAGTCACAGGACAAGTTCTGATGCTGGAAAAAGAATTACTTCTGCTACTGGTAAAAGGATAAGTTCTGATGAACTTTTGGATCTTGATGAAGAATTATCAAGACAGTTATTTCTTAAGGAGAATCCAGGAATGGACTTTGAGAGTCTGATGGAAGAAGAAGCTAGACTTAAGTCAAAAAAAGTCAAATCTAAATCTGAAGCTTCTGTGGGTAAAAAGAAACTTCCAAAGGTCAAAGGCATTATGATAAAAGAAAGAACAAATCCTGAAGCAACCAAGGCTAAATCACAATTGCAGATAGATCCAAGGTCCAAGGGCAAAGAGAAAGTTGGTGAACCTATCAAGGTTTATGTGCCTCCTATGGATGAAGAAATTACTGTTGAAGATGCTGATCTTGCTCTAACTTCAAGAAAATTTTCTAAGACAACCTCTAACATTGCTCAAGTTGTTCAGAGTCAAGATATGGTTAGTTCTGATATCTTAAAGAAGCAAGTAACCTCTGACATAGCTCAAGTTAACTTGATATTAGAAGATAAATCAAAAGAAACCTCTGACATTGCTCATGTTAAACCTTCAAAGATACTCCTACCAGGATTTACCAAAGCCAAACAGACTCAACCTTTGAAGACTGTTGTAAGTGGTTTTGAAGCAAGAGTGGTTACTGGAAAGAAAGCAAGAGATAAAACTGGATTGGGTAGTGCTGATAAAAGAAGAATACAGAACACAACCAATGATCCAACTTCCTTAAGTGAACTAGGTATTGGAGCAACTCCTGAAAGATTGAATCAACTAGAATCTGTACAGATGGTTTACCAAACCTACTTGAAAGAACACATCTTATTGTACTTCATGACAGATGGTAGGGTTTATCATATAAGGGAAAATGCCATTCCACTGAAGTATTTTGAAGAACTGGAACATGTATTATTCTTACTTCAAGTGAATGACAAAATAACAGAAAGTGCTGCAAACTATTTGAAGAGTCAAATTCAGAGACAGAAAAGGCTTTATTCTGTTAAGTCTGACAGCACATATCTTCCAAAGTACAGAGATCATAAGGGTGATATTGTTGAGATGAAGCCTAACTCTGCTAAGATCATAACTACCTTTCTGGGTTACAAGGCTGTGGAATTCAATCTTGAGTCTGACAAGGCATATTTGATCAGATTGTATCAGGACATAAGGAAATGTAAAATTAATAATCTCAGGGCTGCAATTTTTCAAACTGGTGAAGATTCTACAGAACTTAAAGATGCTAAAATGAGAATGATTGATGAACTCAGATATGCTGAGAGATGTTTGTTAAAGAATTATCTCAGAACAACTCCTAACATCAGATAGATCAGAAAATGAAGCCAAGTCAAGATCTACAACTGCTCAAATCCTGATATGAATACATACTGAAGTTGTTATCAGAAGTTAAAGTTGGTAAAGCTTTAAGGACTGTAAGTTGTAGTTATCTAGTCAAATTCTCATATATTTGTACTTAATATTTTTGACATCATCAAATATCTGTTAACTTGTATATTATGCTAATTTACAAGTTGGGGGAGATTGTTAGATATATTTGATAATGTCATGTCTAATATGATTTATGTTTAGTTTTCAGATCTTACTTAAACAGGACAAATCAGTTCTTAACTGAAATCAGCACTTATACTGAAGTCAGAACTTAAGTCATCAGTACTTAAGGTTCATGAGATATTTATCAGAAGATAATATCAGGACTTAAAGGAAACGTTCAGATAAGGAAGGCAGCTGCTTGAAAGGAAAAGAAGATCAAGACAAACGTAAGAAGAGATATGCATGAAGAAGAAATTCTATGAAGAATAGAATACTTGGAAGAAAAGATATCTGATTGATATATTTTTGGAAGAAGAATTATATTCCATATCAATTAGTGATTATCTTGTAACTGTGTAGTATATAAACACAGACATAGGGTTTACACTATAAGTGATATCATTATCGAGAAGATTATTCATTGTAACCCTAGCAGCTCTCGTGATATTTGTTCATCACTGAGAGAGGACAGTTCCATATTGTAACAGAGTTTATTGTTTTGAATAAAGTTTGTTTTCTGTTACTTGAGTTATTAAAGTTCGATTTGATTGTGCTATACACTGTATTCACCCCCCTCTACAGTGTGTGTGACCTAACAGAACTTCACCATGAAGGACTTGGGAGAAGCATCCTACATTCTCGGTATGAAGATCTTTAGAGATAGATCTAGAAGAATGATAGGTCTTACCCAGGGTACATACATCCAGAAAATGCTTAAAAGGTTTAGCATGGAAAACTCCAAAAGAGGTCTCATACCGATGAGCCATGGAGTGTCCCTTTCCGAAAAAATTGTCTCATAAGACACCTGAGGAAAGAGAGCGTATGAGTAAGATTCCTTATGCTTCAGCAATAGGATCTATCATGTACGCGATGTTGTGTACAAGGCCTGATGTTGCTTATTCAATTAGTATGACGAGCAGATATCAGTCCAATCCAGGTGAAGACCACTGGAAAGCAGTGAAAAACATCCTTAAGTACTTGCGAAGGACTCAGGACATTTTTCTTATTTTTGGTGGTGAATATGAGTTGAAAATAGAGGGTTATACTGACTCTAGTTTTCAATCAGAAAGTGATAGCAAATCCATGTCACGGTACGTGTTTACTCTGAATGGTGGTGCAATTCAGATTGTTGAAAGAGGAGATGTCAACGTCGAGAGAGTTGACACACATAACAACATAGCAGACCCACTCACAAAGCCACTTTCTTAGAGTCACTTTGATCGTCATAAAGACAAGATGGATATTAGATACCAGAGTGATTGGCTTTAGTACAAGTGGGAGATTGAAAGAGATATGTCCTTAGTCCAATCATGTATGAGGATTTAGGAATAACTTTTATGTAATCTGTTTTGATTTCATTGATATTAATAAAAGGCTTGTTTTGTTTTTATTGCGGGATCTATCTATTTAAATGTTTAAATAAGATATACCACAGTTTAGAGTAAAGTTTTTTATGGATTGTGATGAGATCATAATAATGAGACCTAAAAGATGATAACTCTAAACTTAAATAGTTCCTGGTAGTAGGATTACTAAATGGTATGTACGTGCTTATTATAGAATAAGTTCACTGAACATGACTCACACAGTTGAACTACTGATGGAGTTCACTCACGTGTCAGCACTTGTTCATATAGTGATAGTTGTACAAGTATCCTTAGACTTGAGGTCATCATAATCATCTTGTGTACACTGAACTATGCTTTGGTTTAGTTCTTAGTCTCAAGGGACAATTATAAGGGCTCTATTGGGTATAGGAATTTGTACACGAAGATAGTGTATGATCAATAAAGGATCTACCCATTCCAGTGTAGGAAGAGAATGTTCAATGCTGATCCACTTATATTAGTTCAGGAATCTCTGGCTAGAGTGAATGAAATTAGAAAGGAGTTTCTAATTTATATTAAATAGAACTAAGCATAGTGAATGGGAAAGCAAGTGATTAAATAAGATAGGCTTGACACAAGTTCCATGCCTTGTATTTAATCGTGACATTGCAGGGTAGAAGGAATTAATTGTACGGTAACTACTCACTGAATAGGTTCTTGGTATTCTAAGCAGTGAATTCGTATTATCCGGATAGTCGCGATATGCTGAGAAGTATCCCTCACGATGTAGAATAAATATGATTAATTAATTAGAGAATTTAATGAATTAGAGAATTTATATAAATAATGATAAAATAGTTTTATTATTATTTATTTCTACTACCGGCTTAATATTGAACCTACAGGGTCACACCATAAAAGAGAATGATTTAATGGTGGAGGAATTAATTAATAATGGCTGATAATTATTTATTTATGAATTAAATAATTAATTGGAAAATTTAATAATTGATTAAATAAGATTTAATTGATTATAAATTAATTAAGAAAAGGTTCTGATAGGGATAAATAAGTCCTGATTTTATAATTAATGGGCTGCTAGGCCCAATAAGAAGATGTATGATATTCAGACCAGAAAGGTTAAGCCTGATGGACCAGATCAGGCCTGGTGGAATAAAAAAGGCCCAAAAGCCCTAATTATTAATTAATTTCGTAATTAATTAATAAGGGAAAAATCAGCTATTGAGAAGAGTCCTGATAAGGATATAAATCCTTATAGATAAGCCTCAAGGGGACCTAAAAGGATAAGGAATCAGTTTCCTACTATCTAGGACTCCAAAGTCCATTCTAATTATGAGACTTACCCACCAAGTCTCCTATACCAAGTCCAATTCAAGGACTCCCAACATCTATATAAGGGGTCTCACCCCCACCAATCAGAACTACGTTTTTTGGCTTGATTCTCTAATTCACAGAGATACGTAGGCATCTCGTAAAGGCAGATTGAGCCACGAAGCACGAGAGCAGCCATTAAAGGCCTTGAGCTCTCGAATCTTAGTAGTAAATACAGCAAATAATAACCTTAGTTTTTTATCCACAACATTTGGCGCCGTCTGTGGGAAACACAACAACAACCATGGCGAGAACACGGAGAACAATTGGAGCTCTAGAGGAAGGAACACCATTAGAGACAACCCAGGTGATTTCATCAACCGTGGAGGTTCCTCCCCATTCAACTTATGCATCTACTCAGGGGGAAGCCCAGACAGGGGCAACTCATCCTCAGCCACAAGGGACAACTCCCCCGACTATTCAAGGTACGAATCCTCAAGTTCAACAAATACATATACCTGTGAATTCTCGACCCGTCGGGTATGAATATTCAACTATTGTTACTACTAACCCCCCTTATGGGATGCCCCTTCACCCTGAGGTTGGAGGAAGCGGATATGCTGGGCGAAGCGAAGCACGAGGGCGGTCGCCCCCCTATATACGAGGTTTGGATCCTATCCCTGAGGATCGGGAATTTTCTGGTCCATACACTGAGAGAGACTCCGAATCTTCGGATGATGAAGTGGCCCCGAGAAGGAAGCGTCCTGGAAAAGAGCCAATGGCCGATGGAAGGCAACGCCCCCAAAGCACCCCAGGGGCGAATCCCCAAGAAGTGCAGGAAAAGATCAGGGCTCATGAGGCTGAAATCCAAAGGCTGAGGCGTGATTTGGAGGCTCACCAAGCCACCAGACCCCACATACCTCCTAGGGGGAGAAATCCTCCTCCCATCATAGACCTGGATGGTCCGGTAAGAAGAAGGGCTGCTGTCCCAAGAACTGATCCAAGCAATCTCCTTCCCCTTGGAGATCCTGATGATCCAACTCCACCCTTCACAGAAGAGATAATGAATGCCCATATCTCAAGGAAATTCAAGATGCCCACTATTAAAGCCTATGATGGCACGGGAGACCCCGCTAATCATGTTAGGACATTCTCTAATGCACTGCTGCTGCAACCCGTGAACGATGCTATAAAATGTCGGGCCTTCCCTCAAACGCTGTCGGGTATGGCTCAAAGATGGTACAGTCGCCTACCCCTAAATTCTATTGGATCATTCAGAGAATTAAGTCAGGCTTTTATTAAGCAATTCATCAGTGGAAGAGTCCATGAGAAAAGTTCAGCATCTCTTATGAGTCTTGTGCAGGGAGCTAAGGAATCCTTAAGAGATTACCTGAATCGTTTTACAAAGGAGGCTTTAAAAGTCCCAGACCTTGATGATAAGGTAGCCATGATAGCACTGCAACAAGGAACTAGGGATGAGTTTTTCAAGATGTCTTTGGCCAAACGACCCCCTGAGAGCATGTTGCAGCTCCAAGAGAGGGCAGGGAAGTATATCAAGGTTGAAGAAAGTATGAGGAAGACCGTAGTAAGTAATGAGCCCACTGGAGGCAAGAAACGAAAAACTGATTTGGAGTATATCGCTAAGGACAAATATCCTAGAACCGAACAAAACCCTGATTCAACCCCCAAGAAGGGAGGACCTGGGCAAAAGTTCACTGAATACGCTAAGCTGAATGCTCCCAGAAGTCAGATTTTGATGGAGATTGAGAAAGACAGAGATATTCGCTGGCCTAAGCCCTTGAAGGCTGATCCCGCCAAGCTAGATAAGGGCAAGTATTGCAGGTTTCACAAAGATGTTGGCCATGACACCGATGAGTGTAGGCAATTGAAAGATTAAATTGAGTTTTTGATTCGAAAAGGAAGATTGAACAAGTATACTGGAGAAGGAGGGGACAGAAATAATAATGGAAGGAAGAACTTTGAAGATCGTAGGAGGGACCAAGACGATCAGGGGCGAAACCCCCAGCCTAGAGGACCAGTTATAAACACCATTTATGGAGGGCCGAGACCTCGAGGGCCTGTGATAAACACGATCTTTGGAGGTCCAACTGCTGCTGGATTGTCCAAAAATTCCAGAAAGGCATATACTAGAGAGGTTATGCATATTGTTGGAGAAGCCCCGAAGAGGGCCAGGACAGAAGTAACATTGGCTTTTGATGATTCCGACCTAGAGGGTGTGAAGTTTCCCCATGACGACCCGCTGGTCATAACACCAATAATAGGAAATAGCCCGGTTAAGAGGGTCCTTATGGATAATGGTGCTTCTGTGGATATCTTGCTCCACGACACCTTTCTAAGGATGGGGTATAACGACTCCCAGTTAACACCAACCGACATGCCGATATATGGATTTGCTGGAGTAGAATGTCCTGTGGAAGGGATAATCAAGTTGCCAACCACCATAGGTACGGAGCCAAGGCAAGCAATGCAGATGCTGGATTTCGTAGTGGTAAATGCTAGTTCAACTTATAATGCTATCATGGGGAGGACAGGGATACATGCCTTCAAGGCAGTCCCCTCTTCCTACCATTCAGTCATGAAGTTTCCCACCCGAAATGGGATTGGAGAAGAGAGAGGAGATCAAAAAATGGCTAGAAGCTGTTATGTGGCCTCTTTGAGGGCGGACGGAGTCGGGGGACAAGTTCTTCCTATTGAAGATATGGATGTTCGAGAAAATGACGAGAAGAGAGGAAAGCCAGCTGAAGACCTGGTTTCGGTCCCTTTAGACCCCAAGGATCCTGAGAGAAAGACTTTCATTGGAGCCACATTAGAGGAGCCCTTTAGAGGGAAGTTGGTGAAATTTTTGCAAGAAAATAGTGATGTGTTTGCATGGTTAGCAGCTGATATGCCAGGCATAGACCCGGAGTTAATTACTCACAAGCTAAACGTGGATCCAAGCCGGAAGACAGTGAAACAAAAGAAAAGAAATTTTGCCCCGAAAAGACAAGAGGCTATAAAACAGGAAGTAGAAAAGCTCTTAGAGGCTGGTTTCATAGAGGAGATCCAATTTCCGGAGTGGTTAGCCAACCCTGTAATGGTGAAGAAGGCTAATGGAAAGTGGAGGATGTGTATAGACTTCACTGATCTGAATGATGCATGCCCCAAAGACTGTTTTCCGCTGCCTAGGATTGATACTTTGATTGATGCCACTGCTGGACATGAGATGCTGAGTTTCATGGATGGATTTAGCGGATACAACCAGATCAAAATGCATAAGGATGACATTCCAAAGGTATCATTTATCACTGACTTTGGTGTTTATTGTTATCTTGTTATGGCGTTTGGTCTCAAGAATGCAGGAGCCACCTATCAAAGGTTGGTAAACAAAATTTTTAAGGATCTTATTGGTAAGACTATGGAAGTCTATGTTGATGACATGTTAGTCAAGAGTCTAGTAAAGACCGATCACATAACCCATTTGAGGGAAGCTTTTGAGGTCCTGAGGTACCACAAGATGATGTTGAATCCTGCGAAGTGTGCTTTCGGAGTAGGATCTGGAAAATTCTTGGGATTGATGGTCTCAAAGAGGGGAATTGAGGCTAACCCCGATAAAATAAAGGCAATCCTGGACATGGAACCCCCAAAAACTGTCAAGGATGTTCAGAAGCTCACGGGAAGGGTTGCTGCGCTAGGACGATTCATCTCCAAGTCAGGAGACAAGTGCTTATCATTCTTCAAGTCACTAAAGAACATCAAAGACTTTGTATGGAGTGAGGAAAATCAGAAGGCATTTGAAGAGTTAAAGAAGTATATGGGCCAGGCCCCGTTGTTGGCCAAGCCAGTTCTGAATGAAGTTTTATTTCTGTACTTGGCTGTTTCAGAGAGCGCCTTGAGAGCGGTGTTGGTTAAGGAGGAACTGAAAGTCCAGAAACCCGTATACTATGTCAGCAAAATTTTGTATGGTGCTGAGTTGAATTATTCAACTATTGAGAAATTCGCTCTAGCCTTGGTAATGGCTTCGAGAAAGCTGCGTCCTTATTTTCAGGCTCACCAGATTGAGGTGCTAACGAATCAGCCCCTGAGAAACATCATTCACAGTCCCAAGGCAAGTGGGAGATTGATTAAGTGGGCAATAAAGCTGGGAGAGTTCGATCTCAAGTATAAGCCACGTACGGCGATAAAAGCCCAGGCACTAGCTGACTTCGTGGTGGAATGTACCATACCCAACCAAGAAGTCGGGGGGCAGGAAGATACCATACCTCAAGACAAGGGAGTTGATAATGAAAGCAAAGAGAAGGATGATAAAGAGTATTGGGTTCTCTATTTTGATGGAGCATCAAAAACAAACTCCAGTGGAGCAGGATTGGTTTTGCAAAGCCCTGATGGGTTCTTAATTGAGTATGCTATGAAGCTAGACTTCCCAACCACAAATAATGAGGCAGAATATGAAGCCCTGATAGCTGGCCTTGGTCTAGCTGGGACACTTAGAGTCAAAAATTTAAAGGTCCGTGGAGATTCGAAGCTGATCATATCCCAGGTAAAGGGAGAATTTGAGGCAAGGGATGATACGATGGCTAAGTATGTCCGCCTAGTAAGAGCTGTGATGACCCAATTTAATGAATGTCATGTTGAACACATTCCAAGGGAAGAAAATGTTAAGGCAGATGCGCTATCAAAGTTTGCTTCATCTGAGATAGAAGAAAGTTCAGGAAGTGTATACTTCCGTGTTTTAAAGACGCGAAGCATATATGTTAAGCTTGTGGCTCCCATAGGTCTGGGGACGTCATGGATCGATCCCATTAAGGCTCACATTCAAACCGGATGGTTGCCAAGCGATGCAACTGAAGCACGAAAGTTAACTGTTCGAGCATTAAGGTACTCTTTGATAGATGGGATTCTGTATAAAAGATCTTTCGTGGTTCCTTACTTAAGGTGTCTCAGGCCCGATGAGGCACGCTTGGCTCTTGAGGAAGTGCATGAAGGTATTTGTGGACAACACTTGGGGGGCAGGGCCTTAGCTCATAAGATAACCCGTTTAGGCTTCTATTGGCTAGAAATGATGGCTGATGCCAAAGAATATGTGAAGAAGTGTGATCGCTGTCAGAAGCATGCACCAGTTGTTAGACAACCCCCCGAGATGCTGACCTCTATCAACTCGCCTATTCCCTTTGCAATATGGGGGATGGATATTCTAGGGCCTTTTCCTATGGCCACGGCACAAAGGAAGTTTCTGATTGTAGCCATTGATTATTTCACCAAGTGGATCGAAGCCAAACCTTTGGCCAAAATCACAACTAAGCAAGTTGTACAATTCCTGTGGGAAAACATCATGTGCCGATATGGAATTCCCCGTATCCTCGTCACTGACAATGGAACACAATTCAACAATGAGGAATTCAAGAAGTATTGCGAAGAAAATGAAATTGAGTTGCGGTTCACCTCTGTGGCTCACCCGCAAGCCAATGGGCAAGCGGAGGTAGCAAATCGGATAATCCTGGATGGACTAAAGAAGAGGATCGAAAAGTCGAGAAATAATTGGGTGGATGAGATACTTCCCATATTATGGGCCTATAGGACTACTTGTAGAGTCATGACAGATGCAACTCCTTTCATGTTGGCATATGGGGCGGAAGCAGTAGTTCCCGTGGAGATATCACATTCCTCTCCAAGGATTCAGGCTTTCGATGAGAAAGAAAATGAGGAAGGGCAGAGATTAGCCCTGGATTTAATTGATGAAGTGCGAGATAAAGCACATGCAAAGATAGTAGAATATCAGAAAAAAGCTTCATTCTACTACAACCTAAGGGTTAAAGAAAGGTTTTTTAAACAAGGCGATCTAGTCTTGAGGAAGATAGAAGCATCTGGTGTAGGACAAAAAGGGAAGCTTGCCCCAAATTAGGAAGGGCCGTACAGAGTCAAGAGTGTTCAAGGTAGAGGAACCTACAAGCTCGAGACTATGGATGGTTTTGAAGTCCCGAGGACCTGGCACGCACAAAACCTGAAGGTTTACTACGTGTAAGATAGGCGAAGTACGATTCTCACTTGTCATTGTGACAAGTAGGTTTAAAAGCACCTGGAAGCTTTGCTTGCGTAGGATTTTATATTCCAGTAGAATTTACATTGTCTAGTTATTATTGATTAGGGTCGAACCCATGCTATGTAAGGTTTTGAAAAACTAGACTTCATATTAAAGAGTTTGAAATTATTTCAATCCAAGGATGTTTAAGGCTCAAATGCATATTAAACAGAAAGAGGCAAGAAAAGCAACATATAAAATATAAGCCTCGAAGGGTAATAAGTTTTGAATACAATTAAGTCAATACAATAAAACAAGCCATGCAGGGCTGAAAAAGCTCTAAGGAGCTGAGGTGCCCTCGGCGTCCATATCATCATCCTCTCCGCTCTCGCTAGATGTCTCCGTCGTCTCGGAGGAGGAGGAAGAGCTGTCGTCCTCAACAGGTCTGGAAGAAGACTCGGGAGGAGGAAGGAGTGGATCCTGAGGAACATGATCCGAGACAACTACTCGGGTACGAAACCTCTGTAGCAAAGCCTCGTCATCAGGGCAGATATAGTCCGCCGGGTTAATGTCAGGACAAGCCTCGTTCACGGTCCCAAGGGCCGTGTCCCAACCAGTCCTAAAAAACCCGGGAAAGACTGAATCATCCCTAATCCTCATGGATTGGGCAAACTCCTCCGAGTCCAGATAGTTGTCTATAGCTTTATCCTTCTCCGCCCGAAGTACCACCAGCTCGGCGTTAGACTCTCCGAGTTCTTCCTCTTTGCGCTTGAGCTTCTTCTCCAGGGTAGCATACTTCTTCTGTTGCCTCCTGAGGGCATTATCGGCCTTATCAGAAGCCCGCTTCCACGATTCGGCTTGCCTCACAGCGCCTTGAAAGTAGGCGTTAGACTGGAACAAAGCAATTAACAAAGTATAAGGCAAGAAAATGCTACAAGAATGAAAAATAAGTTCAAAAAAGAGAAGGCATACCGAAGCCAGAGACTGAGCTCCCATGAGCTTAATCCTCTCAAGATCAGGGGTGGCCACCACATCAGTAAAATCCTTAGGAGTCACGCTATGGTAAGACCAATCCCAAGCATGTTTCGTGGAACCAACTACGGTGTCTCCTCGGCAGAATCCCCAGAGAGGCTGAAAGGCGCCTGTGGCAGCAGCAGTGATAGGAGCACCATGGCCTCCAGCTCCTTCAGTTGAAGCCTCCCCTATAGGCTCTTTGTGCTTCTTCAAAAAGATAGGCTCCGTGGCCTTTCCCTGGGTATCTAGGCCTGCGAGCCGAGCTTTCTTCATCCTAGCTGTTTCCTCAACCAAAGGAACATTGTCCTCGTTAATCTCCTTAGCAGCTGAAACAAAGCAAAGGACAAAATAAGTGATGTTAATAATGCATGAAATGAAATAAAATTGAGAAGGGAAGAAAAATACCCTGTTGAGAAATAGAGGATAGTCCCACATGGGAAAACTCCTCTAAGAGAGTCCAGCTGGTGGTGGTGCCATCATCCTGAGTAAGCCCATTATAAATAATAGTTTCTTCAGGAGTTAAGTGAATGGATTTGAGGCTACCATCACTGACCTTCCCGAAGGAAGATCGAAAAAGTGTGCCCCAGTCACCATTCTCCCAACGTAACCCAACGAAACTATTCCTCCAATTTTGATTATTATCAGGAATAGAGGCGCTGTTAAAGATATGTTTGCTTTTGGGCCTTTGCTTGACATAGACCCAGCCACAGATATTGGAAGAACTATTATAACACTGAAAGACCTTCCTAAAAACGGCTACAGAAAGAGGAAAGCCCTCCCTAAGACAACAAACCATGAAACATAGAATATTCCTCCAGGCGTTTGGAGGAAGCTGACACGGATTAATTTGTAGATCAGCCAAAAGATGAGGAATAAAGGGGTGAAAAGGAAACCTAAGCCCAGCATTAAGGGCATCTGTGTAAATGAAGAGAGTATCGGGTCTCCAGTGGCAAGTACGATCACCACCAGAGACTGGAACTAATCTAAGAGGAGGAAAGACGTTATAACGAGCATTTAGTTTATTGAAATCTATGTTGTGCCAAGTATTACAATGATTAAAAGAGTCGAGATGTGCAGTGGAGGGATATTCATCCCCCCTAGTGTTAATCATATCAATTAAAGACATATATGAAGAGCGGATCTCAATATCCTTACCTCGTTTTGAAGCCGAGGCTATCTTGGCCGCCCTCTCAGAACTCTTGTCAGCCATTAGTAAACCTGGGAAAAGCCTGAAAACTTTGAAAGGAAGGAGGCTGAAAACTAGGGGAGGAAGGTTGAGAGAGAGTAGGAAGTTGGAAGAAATGTGTGAAATGAGGAGTGAAGAGTGTGAGTAGGAACACTCCCCCCACCCTCCTTTATATAGCCAAAGAAGAGGTGATTTGGGCCTTAAAAAGCCCATTTGGGCCCAACAAAGAGAAGGTTCTGGAATTATCCTGGAAATTCCTAGAAAAACCAAGTGAAAAATTTTAATTTTTAAAAGATTCTGGAAGAATCCAGAAAAACCTTAGAAGAACCTGGAATTTGGGCTTAGAGATAAGGCCCAATTTTAGAAAAATCTTGGAAAATCCAAGTATGTAGGGCTAAAAAGGCCCAGAGCTAAGGCCCAGGTATAAAAGCCATGTTTGAGGCCCAAATATCTTTTTAAGAGGGGTGAAAGAAAAGCCCAGTTAAAAACAGTGGGCCCAAAGATTAGCCCAATAAAACCAATCCAGAAAAGGGCCCAATTAGTTGAAAGGCCCAAAAAGAAAAACCCACTAAAGGGTTGGCCCAAGAGAATCTAATCAGAAAAAGGGATGGCCCAAGATAGAGGCCCAGGAAAATTAGAAATAAAAAGTTGGTACCCTTTACCCAATTCGATCAGGACTTGCATTAAAATTCTAGTCGAATGAATTGAGGTCGAATTTCCTTCGACCAGGGCTAAAAAAGGGAGCTATTTCGGTCAAGAAAAGAATCCTGACCAAAAATTCCTGGTCGAAAAGGGAAGAAAAAAATATTTAAATGATTGTTTCATTCGACCAGAATGCCTGAATAATTTCTGACCTTTTTTCTTGACCCTGTCGACCAGGAAGCAAGGTAAAATCCTGGTCGAATAGACCCTGCCCGAATTTTTGTCGATCTGGGCTTAAAAGAAAGGCTAAATCGGTCAAGATAATGTGTTCTGACCGAAAATCCTAGTCGAAGATTTCTGCTCAAAAAAAATAAAATATATACAAAGCAAAAATCCTGGTCAAAATTCGACCAGGAATTGAGGTCGAATGCATCCTCTTCGAATTTCCTTCGACCAAGGCACAACAAAGGCTAATTCGACCAGGATCCTGGTCGAATGGATTCCTGGTCGAAAATTGTATAAAAAAAAGGGGGGAAGAAAAAAGGAAGAAAAAGAAAAAAAAACCCTGGAAAATTAAGGAAAAAATCCAGAAATTAAGGATAAATCCCAGAAATTAAGGGAAAAATCCAGAAATTAAGGGAAAATCCAGAAATTAAAGGATAAATCCCAGAAAATTAAGGGAAAATCCAGAAATTAAGGATAAATCCCAGAAATTAAGGAAAAAATCCAGAAATTAAGGATAAATCCCAGAAATTAAGGGAAAAATCCAGAAATTAAGGGAAAATCCAGAAATTAAGGATAAATCCCAGAAATTAAGGGAAAAATCCAGAAATTAAGGATAAATCCCAGAAAATTAAGGAAAAATTCCTGGAAATTAAGATAATTTCTGAATAAAAGGAAGATTCGTTGTAAATGTGTAGGTCGCTCCACACTTTACGTAAAAACGAAACCTTGTAAGGGAACGAATAGATTTAACTTCTGCGAAACCTAATCAATGTTTCCCAAAAGTTGGGGGGCAAATGATAGGGATAAATAAGTCCTGATTTTATAATTAATGGGCTGCTAGGCCCAATAAGAAGATGTATGATATTCAGACCAGAAAGGTTAAGCCTGATGGACCAGATCAGGCCTGGTGGAATAAAAAAGGCCCAAAAGCCCTAATTATTAATTAATTTCGTAATTAATTAATAAGGGAAAAATCAGCTATTGAGAAGAGGTCCTGATAAGGATATAAATCCTTATAGATAAGCCTCAAGGGGACCTAAAAGGATAAGGAATCAGTTTCCTACTATCTAGGACTCCAAAGTCCATTCTAATTATGAGACTTACCCACCAAGTCTCCTATACCAAGTCCAATTCAAGGACTCCCAACATCTATATAAGGGGTCTCACCCCCACCAATCAGAACTACGTTTTTTGGCTTGATTCTCTAATTCACAGAGATACGTAGGCATCTCGTAAAGGCAGATTGAGCCACGAAGCACGAGAGCAGCCATTAAAGGCCTTGAGCTCTCGAATCTTAGTAGTAAATACAGCAAATAATAACCTTAGTTTTTTATCCACAACAGGTTCTTAATATTATTAATTAAGAATTTAATTTTTGGAAATTAAATCAAGTGAGAGAATTATTTCTAAAGAGTTGAGAAAAAGGATTAATAATTAAAAGGTGTTTTAATTATTAGTGAGAATAATAAAGGGTTAATAATAATAATATTTTATGGGAAAATTTTCAGCTGAAAATTTTGCCTATAAATATACTATTATAAACCCTATTTTTGCCTCAACCAAAAAAATTTACAAAACCCTAATTCTCTCCATCTCCTCCTCCTTCATTACATCGTTTTCTTTGTGGATACCGGTGGAGTGCTTCACACTTGAGGAGCAGCTGCTAAGGATCTCCGTTCATCATTCTTGGATCGCTATTAAAGACCTCCATCTTTCCATTAACGTAAAGCTTCTTAAGGTAAACATACTGAACTACGAATTAAATATTATTTTTTCGCATGGATCCAGCGGAGGGTTTCGGATTTTTTAAGATTAAATTTACGTTTTCGCTGCGTTTATGTGCTAAAAACCTTTCAATGGCATCAGAGCTACTTGCGAAAAGGTTTTAATTCGTTTATGTGTTTAACTATTTTCGATATATGAGCATGTACGTGATTCGCCATGATTTGATGTTGATATAATATGCTTATATATGTATGGTTTTGAATATATGAAATTCATGTGAGTTGTATAATCATAAGATGATTATGTAATCTGTATATATACTGATATATACATGATTTATGTTTGTTCTAATTATGAGAATCATATTAGATACAGATTCTGAATTGGCTGCTGCAGATTTGCTGAAATCTGGGTCTGATGTCCGATTTACGCAAATGAATATCCTATTCCATAGGTAAACGAGCGCCTGAACAAAACTGATAGCTTTGCTATCAACGACTCGTCTGGAAGGCGTTTGACATCAGTTTACTGCCCGTAAACAGTGATTCTTGTTTTTCTGATTTGATTATGATTTTTCTGATTTTTGTCATATTTTCTTTTTATGATTAGATCATGGATAATGTGATATGTTAAGATCAGATTATGTGTTTTAACATGCTTTTATGTGTTGTATGAGCATGGTGGATGGTTATGGCCTTTCGACCTTAGTGTAATGGTTTTGGTTTTGGTTTTGGTTTTAAATACGACTTGCATGTCGTCAATCTTTGTAATCATAAATCTCGAATGTAACTCGAGTTATTCTTGTAAGTTCATTAGATTAGTTTTACTTTCAATCATGTAATGTAATTGAAGACTCAAGAAGGTTATCCAATGGAGGTGATACAAAGAAGAAGACGAGGCATACAAGAAGTCTAAAGAAAGAAGAAGACTTATGTAATAAGTAGTTATATTAATTTCCATCACCATATTAGATTGACCTTGATCAGGTGCAACTACATCCGAATTCTAAATGCTCGATCTTTTAACCTTTTTAAAAGTTATACCTCTAGCTATGCTGGATGTTGGCCCTTGGGATGTAGTATCTTGAGTAACCGTTCTACAACTTCTTGCAATATGCCCAACTTTTCCACAATTATAACACGTAACTCCTGGATTTTCTAGATTATATTCCGATGCGTAGTGACCCTTATGTCCATATTTAAAACATTGCACATTCTTTTTGCACGAACCACTGTGTCTCCTATCACAGGACTTGCAATCCACTGCTGACTTGACTGACTGAGCTGGAGTGGAAGCAATTGAAGTAGCACTTGACCTAGCCTGAAATAAACTCTGTTTCCGGAATCCTTTACTCCTTTTTCGGCCAAACCGATTCTCAAATTCCTGACTGGATCCTCCTTGGTCTGCCTTGTTCATAACACCTTCCGACTTTCTTTTCTTATCACTTTCTTCCTTAACAACCAGCTTCTGATCACTTTCCACTACCAGTGCGGCCTGAACCATAGAGGAGTATGTCTTGAGTTGCAATGCCACAACTCCTCTGTGAATCTCAGGCTTCAACCCTTGCCGAAACCTCCTTGCTTTCTGAATCTCCGTACTTACATACTCAGGAACTAATCGGGCCAATTCTGTAAACTTGGCCTCATACTCCAACAGACTTCTTTCACCTTGTTTCAGTTCCAGAAACTCGACTTCCAACTGATTCCTTAAACCATCGGGAAAATACTTCTACAAGAATAATTTTGTAAATCTTGTCCAAGAAACAGGGTTTTCTCCTTCTAACTGTTCGAGCTGACTCCCACCAATAATTTGCTTCATTCTTGAGAAAGTAACTCGCATAATTGGTCTTAAGATCATCATTTACTTGCGTGAGGGTAAATTCCTTTTCCATTTCCTTTAGCCAATTCCTGGAAACAACAGGATCCACTTCGCCCTTGAATTCTGGGGGTTTAACAGATTGAAAGGATTTAAATCGGGTAGTTTGGTTTAGCTCTCCTTGTTGATATTGTTGCTGCTGAACCTGTTGGATTAACTGCAGCTGTTGTTGCTGTTGCTGGCACAATAAATCTAGAATTTCATTTATAACTGGACCCTCCGCCAAACCACTACTATCTTCTTTAGAATGGGTAGCTTTCTTGGGTGGCATTTTCCTGAAATATAATAGGGAATTTATTCAAAATCATAACGAGATTTTATATCAAAAATGTCACCGTTCAAACGGTGCACTTGTGTCAGGAAAATGCTGCCCAATCAAAGCACCCATGTTTTTATTCTTAGGATCCATTTGTAAAAGATATCTAGATTAGCAACACTAGCAAAATTACCAATGATAATAGTAGCAAAATCAACAACAGCACAGAAAACTGGAATATAAAGGTACTAAACATTATAGTATGCCCTCTCAATACAACCACCAAGCAACCTTCTAGCACTATTAAGTTACAACACTAACAGGTTTCCTATACCGCAAGGCTAGACGGGTTATACTAGGCATAACCCCATAAAGGGTAAACTGGTAACTCATGTTAATCTTAAGAATCACACACTTGGCTAACACACTAGTTTGAGCTTCAATCAACCATCCTTCCCAAGGCGACTTCTTATCTCTTACATTTGATCCATCTTCCATGGAATTAGCTTTTCTAAAGCTGCAACCTTCAATATCGAATCATGAATCCTCTCTTTTAATTGATCAATTGGAGTATCAACAGAAATATCAGTAACACATCATAGTATACGTTGTATCTTTAAAAGTAGGGTATTTTCCAAAAATTTGGGCGGCATTTCCTCTATATTATTGACTACCAGTTGGACTCAAGCCGACACCAACAATCAACCAACAACCCTATCAACCCATCAATATCAACCACACCACCAACAAGTATGCTAACCATCTTCCACCACTCCACTCCACGGTTCACAATACTGTGACACATAACATATTAATAATCATATGTATCACTAACCAACTAATAAAATGGGGTTGGCTATTTCAGCCACAATTACCAACACGCAACCTCACAAACTAGATCAACTTAAGGACCTCTATTAGGCCTACTAGTCCAAGTTTCAACCAACCATTCTTCTAAAGGCGGTTCCCTATCATTTGCCATAAACTCGACAATCACTGAATTAACTTTTCTAAGACAACACCCTTTTCCAATGGCTCACAAATCCTTACTGTTGCCATCATTCCAAAATAGCAACCGGATACAGAACTTTTATTTCTCCTGACAGTCAACTCTTCGTTTACTTCCCATAACTAGGACGACCTGACCACAGTGGTTACCGAAGGAAATTCACTGCCATAAAATACCAAATAAAATTTCAAAATCAGGATAATCTATTCTAAAAGAGATGTGAAGGAGATGCAGATATGACTGGGAGCAACCATACAAGTACGTAAGATGGCCAATCTTAGTACCATATATTTTACAACACATAATTCAGTGGCATCCCACCAGACCCTTTGTCACACAGACAAATAGTCGCATCATATGTATTGTTTACCCCAATCAACCGATAGAACATCCGAGGAAAGAAATATAAGGGTTTAAGGTATAAACCTCAGTACTGATCCATATTTACTATGAGACTCGGCTGTCATGACAGACGCTGACTATTACCCTTCCACCTGAATTTCATGGTCAGAATCGCTTGCTCGAGAAAAGAAACTAGAAACCTCAACTAGACACTGCCAGTGATACCTATATATAAGGGAGACTTACTAAAAAAATCTAGGGCAGTTCCAGCCAATCCCCAACAGACATCAGGGTTACGCCTTCGAACCCTTGACTAAACTCACAGACTCGCTCCTCTAGTTGAGTTGCTGACTCATATCTATATAGAATAAACCTTCTTGCACTCTTCTGACTCTATTCCTAACCTAAATCAGGGACTCAAACCTGTAGCTCTGATACCAACTGTGACGGCCTCAACCCCGGGGTCAGGAGTTGGCGTTATCAATAACAATATTAAAAACATAACATAATCCAACTCAACATTGTTATATAAACACAACCCCTTTTTCCAAGATCTTTTCCAGGTTTAAGTATGACTTAGGTTACAATCACCACAAAACCAGCTTACTAAAGACAATCCAAACAATACTCAGCAACTCAACAGACCCGCTTGGGTCCAACACAACTACCTCAGAGGAGCCTGACACGGAAGGAACTGGAACTCTGCCCTGGCTATCACGGGAGAATCCCCTAGGCATCTGCAATACATATATAAAACATTTGGCAAGGGTGAGCAATCAATTGCTCAGCAGTACCACTATATGAATAACAAATAAATACGATTTAAAGCAAAGCAGTTATAGGAACAGAATTCATAATTTGCCAGAAACATGTAAAACATGTATAAACTAGATATCAAAACTAACATGCTCTATAAAACCAAATCAACTGTCGTGTGCTGTGCATAAATACCAGAGTTCAATTTTAGCATGCCATTTTCATTTTTAAACTTTCCGTTCCATTACAGGAACCATAAAACCATTGTCCCGTTACGGGGACCCAAAATCATTTGTTCCGTTACGGGAACCATAAAACTTGTCCCATCACAGGACCTATAAAACTTGTTCCTCTCCGGGAACCTCAAAATCACTTGTTCCATTACTGGAACCACAGAATCATCTGTTCCGTTACGGGAACCACTAATTCACAATCAGATATGTATTGGATGTTATCTAGGGACGGCTGATCAGGCCTCCACACAAATTATCTAGGATAGTTGGCCGGGCTATCACACAAAATGTCTAGGAAAGCTGATCAGGCTTTCACAAAAAATCACCGGATCCGCAAAGACAAGCTTGGTCTCTGATTATCTATTCTGGACTAATCGGTTATGTCATGCGCGCAACCGAATTAGCCACTTACGCAACATTATCCCATATCTAATTCGTTTTATCCAGTTTCAAAATAACTTTTACCTATCTCTTGTTAAAATCAATTCTGTCACAACACACTATTAAAAACCTCTTTTCCAATTTTAATCACATTTAGAGATAGGTACTTTCAGAAGTTACTTCTCCCCAAAATATATATTTAACAACATTTTCAAACACAGGGGATACGTAACTTAAAACGGTTCTGTTCCTGTTAAAAAATAAAACAACATTTCATTCATATATACTGAACCATAAAAGAATGGTCAGGGGTACTTGCCTTGCAGAACTTTACAAATATTATTGATTGACCTTGAGCCGACACGGACGCTCAGACTTTAACGTCTAACCACTAGATTACCCTGGATTCGACTCCAACACTCAGGTCCTTCGATTGGAACCTTACTGAGCTCGTCGACTTTCCACTAGGCTATCCAACGCCAACTTTGGGCTTTCCGACTAGCACCTATAAAGTCGAAATACCCTAATTTAGACTTTCGATTATGCTTGACATATCCTCGCTAACAATCTACCCGAACGTTAACAAAACCCGACTCGTAATACTTCATATAATAATACACATATCAATTAGGGTTCACGTCTTCGAAAGTCGGTTCGGTGTTCATTTTCAGAAAATAGGTATATTTATTCTTTTATGAAATTAGGGTTATCAATTTTCGTAAAGTATTTTATCATAACACATAATCAGATTTCATATAAGGTACGTACATATAACCGATCGACGTTCCGATAGTCATTGGGTGCGGCTTCGTATTTCCGTAATTTAATTTTTCAGAAATCGGGCAGCACCTCCTTTATTTATCGGACTACCCATCGAACATCCTGACGTCCAAACAAACACAACCACAATCAATCGCAATCCAAACCCAACCACCGATTTCAGCCATCAATATCAGTCCCAGAATTCTCAATTATCAATTAAATACAATTACTAATTATTAGTCGTGTTTTATAATTTCAATCGCATTTTATATTTTTATTCCCAATTCATATTTTAAATTGTATTTTGTATTTTAAATTGTAGGACTCAAGATATTCATCATAGTCCACCGTCGGCTCGCTGAGGCTCATCGCCGACAGCGGCAAAAATTCGCGGGTATCCGTATAAATTGGGTTTCCAACGCGAATATTCACCGATTAAATAATTTTCCCGCACACAATTATATTTATATCACGAATATTTCTTCAATAAATTTTTTGCAGAAAATATAAAAATATAAAAATTCCAAATCAGTATTCGCACAACAACAACCGGAAAATACTATATACGGCCGGAATCATGGACACAGAATACGCAGCAATCAGGACATCAACACAGCAATTGCAAATGGCCGGAAAACAAAATTAAAATCAAGAAACGCAGACACACGCACATAAGCGCGCAGCCCACGAACATAGGACACAACCGACCGCCATGCCGGAAAAACGCGGCGGCGACCGGAATAAAGCGGCACAAAACATACAACCTAACTGATCCACACATATTTACTACACGAACATGCGTATATATATACGTTAATCAATAAATTGGAATCGAAACCAAGAGCCGTGGCCGGAAAATGGGAAAACAGCCAGAACTTACCAGAAATCGGGGAAGGGGAAAGAAAGAATCAGAGAAAGAGGGAAGAAAGAAAAGGGAGTAAGAGACAGGAAGAGAAAGGGATTAAGAAAGGAAGAAGAGAGTGCAGAAATTAGAGAGAAAGAGAGAGAATTAGAGGGAGAGATCGACAGGAAGAGAGATTGTGAGGCTGATGAGGGATGAAGATAAGAATAATTGTAATTATCTATTTGCTGCTCATTTATTTTTAATCATCCCGAATACGCACCAGATTTTATCAATCTAACGAATAACTACGGGTAAAATTAATCCCGCAAATTACCAAAATAGTTTTAAAATATTATAAATATCCCGAAATTTATAAAAACATATATTTTGAAATAAAATAATTTCTAAAATGCACTTTATACCCGTTTTCATCAATTAAACGAGTCGACGCGCGGGTAAAATTAATCCCAAAAATTCCCAAGATAATTTTAAAATTCTCGGAATATTTCAAACTTAAATAAATATGAGGTTCATAATTTTTGAAAAATTCTGGAATTAAATACGGATTTAACAAATAATTGCAATCAGAAAATCATATATGGCTAAATAATTGATGAAATATTGATTTCTCAATTTTAAAAATGCCTAAAAATAATTAATAAAATTATGAAGCCATAAATACGATTTTATGGATAACCCAAGTATTTATGGAAATAAATCCTGAATAAAATCACCTTTAGATACAAAAACAAAACAACACAGCTTCCCAACTAATTACACAAATCATCCTCGAACACCAATAATCACATATAAGTAATAACAATTTAATATCCAGCTGATAGAACCCACGGACATATTTTATTTATGTAATTATTTAATAATTACACATTTAAGCAAGATAAAAATATACGAGTCGTTATAGATACGATGGATATAGGAACTCCATGTCGCATTACAATCTCCTTAAGATATAAGTGCACTAACTTGTCATGCAAAAATCGTTTGTTGATTGGAAGAAAATGTGCTGACTTGGTTAGTCTGTCGATTATTACCCAAATTGCGTCATGATTGCCCCGGTTCTTGGAAGTCCTACCATGAAATCCATTGCTAAATGATCCCATTTCCATTCTGAAATATCCAGTAGCTGCAGTAATTCGCTTGGACGTTGGTGTTCTGCTTTGACTCGCTGGCACGTGTAATATTTACTTACCCATTCCTCTATCTCTATCTTCATATTTGGCCACCAAAAGTGTTCTTTCAGATCTCGATACATTTTTGTACTTCCTGGATGTATGGAATATCTTGAGTTGTGAGCGTCTCGTAGTATTTCTTCTTTCAATTCTGGCACATTAGGTATCCAAATTCTTGATGAGAATCGTAGAATTCCTTTATCATCTTTCTGACTTGTGATTTCTTCTCCAGTTAAGTTGTCATCTTCTTGACTCATCACTTCTTCTTGGCATCTTCGAATCTTTTCTAATAGTTCTGGCTGAAATGTCATCGCATAGTTCATTTCAGTGGGTTCCTCTGGAATACGAACTTCAATTTCCAATTTCTCAAATTCTTTGCTTAATTCTTCTGAAGAAGTCAACATATTTAATCTCTCTTTCCGACTCAATGCATCTGCTATGACGTTCGCTTTTCCTGGATGATAACTGATTGTAATATCATAATCTTTAATCAACTCCAACCATCGTCACTGTCTCATGTTAAGTTCTTTTTGGCGTAAAAATATACTTTTGACTTTTATGATCCGTGTAAATTTCATATTTCTCGCCGTAAAGATAATATCTCCAAAGTTTCAGTGTGAACATGATTGCTGCTAGTTCCAGATCATGCGTAGGATATTTATGTTCATGAGGTTTCAATTGTCTAGAAGCATAAGCAATTACATTACCGTTCTGCATCAATACGCATCCTAGTCCTCGATATGAGGCGTTACTGTAAATAAAAAAATCTCCTTGCTCATCTGGTAACACAAGTACTGGTGCGGTCACCAATCTATTTTTCAGTTCTTGAAAACTTTCTTCACACTTATCATCCCATACGAACTTTTCACTCTTTCGAGTCAACTTGGTTAGTGGCGTAGCTATTTTCGCAATATATTTGACAAATCTTCTGTAATAACCTGCTAATCCCAAGAAACTTCAGACTTCTTTCGGTGTTTTTGGTCTCTTCCAATTCAATACAGCTTCAATCTTTGTTGGATCCACTTTGATTCCTTCCATGCTGATGATATGGCCCAGAAATTGTACTTCTTTTAACCAAAATACGTATTTCAAGAACTTCGCATAAAGCTGTTCCTTTCTTAATATTTCCACCGCAATCCTCAGATGCTCGACATGTTCTTCCTCAGTCTTCGAGTAAATCAAGATGTCATCAATAAATACAATCACAAATTTATCCAAGTATCTTTTGAATACCCTATTCATCAAATCCATGAACGTTGCAGGGGCCTTTTTTTATCGTAGGTAACCCACAACCGCTACCCTTCTGGTGCGCACTGGGTAAATCCTACGGGCTCACGCAATAGCCTGCAAACCACGTGAACCAAGCTAAACCGCATTTAAGTGACAGGCTCTGACTCAGGAGGTATAATCATAAATTCTCCTCCTGTGGGATTCGAACCTGTGGCCAAGAGGATAGTTATCCACTCTTTAACCAACTGAGCCAACCTTGCGGGCGCTGCGGTGGCGTTGGTCAAACCAAATGCCATTACGAGAAATTCATAATGACCATATTCGGTATGAAAAGCAGTCTTGGGAATATCTTCAGCCTTGATTTTCAATTGATGGTATCCCGACCTTAAGTCTATCTTGGAAAATTATGCGGCTCCCTTTAACTGATCAAATAAATCGTCGATCTGCGACAAAAGATACTTATTCTTGACAGTCAACTTATTCAATTCACGATAATCGATACATAGTCGCATGCTGCAGTCCTTCTTCTTCACAAACAATACAGGTGCACCCCATGGGAATACACTGGGTTTTATAATTTCTCTGTCCAGAAGATCTTATAATTGCATTGACAATTCCTTCATTTCAACTGGTGACATCCGATACAGAGCTTTCAAAACTGGTTCTTTACATGGTGCTAAATCGATAGTAAACTCGATTTCTCGGTCCGGTGGTAATTCTGAAAGTTCATCTGGAAAAAGGTTAGGAAATTTACACACAACTGGGATATCTTCTATATTTGGACTCTCTTTTTCAGTATCCAATACGTAAGCTATATAAACTTTACATCCTTGTCGTAACAATCATTTAGTTTGCATCATTGTCAGAAATTTCCTTTGCTATTTTTTTACCTCTAAACATTACTATTGCATTTTCCGCAGTTCGCAATTTTACTTTCTTATTCGCACAATCGATCTAGGCATTATGACAAGCTAACCAATCCATTCCTAAAATAACATCAAACTCTCCTAACTTGAAAGGTATCAAGTCCACAGAGAAATAATGTCTAACTATATCGATATCGCACTCAGGACATACTCGATTTACAAGAACTTGGTCGTCATTCCGCTAATTTTATAATTAACGTCTCACCCAACCTTTGAATTTCATAACTTATCTTATCAATAAATTGTTCAGAAATAAAAGATCGTATGGCTCCAGAATAATCAATACTTTTGCATCTACCGAATTCACAGAAAATGACCTGCAATCACACTAGAACTTTGCATAGCTTCTTTCATTGTCATATTAAAAGTTCTCGCTCTAGGATGATTGTGCTGTGGTGGCGGAGGTAATGCCAATACTTTAGGAACACTAGCTGCCATAGCTGGTCCTCTGCAATCCCTAGCAACATATCTTTTCTTCCCACACTGGAAACAAGTAAACTCTCTTATTCCTGCTGGACATTCATTAGAGTAGTGCCCTTTCTATTTGCATTTGAAGCATGTCACATTTGCCTTAATACAGACGCATATATGTTTCTAACCACATATTTTGTAGTACGACAGTGGGGGTCTAATTATTCCCTGCTGGTTGGGAGCTTGGAAATTATTACCTGCTCTTGAATTGCCTTACCCTATCCTTTTAAAATTCATATTTGTCCGGGCTTGGAATCCCGGCTTCCTGTTAAAACGGTTCTGAAAACTTTCTTTTTCCTTTTCCCTTTGGGACATCTCACTTTCCTCTTCAATGATCATGGCTTTCTGAACCACGGTGGTGTAAGTTGTTGATTCAAACACAGCCACTCCACTACGAATCCATGGCTTCAATCCCTGTTGGAATCTCTTAGCCCGTTTCTCTTCAGTATTAATCTGTTCCGGAACAAACGTAGCCAACTCAATAAACTTGGCTTCGTATTCTGTCACGAACATATTCCCTTACTTCAGTTCCAAGAAATTGATTTCCATCTGGTTTTTCATGTAGCGAGGAAAATACTTTTCCAGGAATAATTCCGTAAACCTATCACAAGTTACAATGTCCTCACCCTCTAACGCTTTCTTAGATTCCCACCAATAATTTGCTTCTCCTTTCAGGAAATAGCTAGCAAAATCAGTCTTCCGATCCTCTTCAACTTTCACGAGCGTAAACGCTTTATCCATTTCTTTTAACCAAGCTCTGGCTTTAGTAGGATCTGCTGTACCCTCAAACTCTGAAGGCTTAACTGCTTGAAACTGCTTAAAGGTAACAACAGGCATAACTGGTGGTATCTGAGGTTCAAGACGAGGTGACTGTTGTAACATCTGTTGCTGAATCTGTTGATGCTGTTGTTGCATCTGTTGCTGCATTAATACCATCTGTTGTTGCATCAGATGGAACATTTGGTTCATGGTATCATTATTCTATCCCTCAGAATTACTGTTGGAGGTTTCAGTTCTGGTCTTTCTTTTTGGTGCCATTTTTCTGATAATAAAATGAATAATTCTTTTTCACCATTTATTGAACAATGGATAATAGGTAAAGAAACAATTTGTCTGATATTAAAAATAGGAAATTTAAACAATAAATAATGGAAAGAAAATAATTTGACTAATATTAAATCAAAAATTTTAATGATTCAAAATTTAAAAAATCAATTAAAATGATTTTAAAGTCTGAAATGATAATGATGATACACTGTTTTAAATTAAACAGAATTTAAAATATGGAAAACTGTAAAATAATAAAATAAATGTAAATGCTGTAAGGACCAGAATTTAAATAAACAAAAAGAAAAGTTGAAAAAGTTTATTTTATATATGACACCAGCCTCAGGTGTAAGTGCTTGGTGAAAAAGTCTACGTCAGATCTGTCATGGCTACTGCTGATACATGTCAAAACTAGATACTACATACATACACACCTAACATATCATACTATGCTGCATCTTTTGACATATGTGATAAGTGGCATTTTATAACACTTAGAACTTCTTATAATAGCTTGAATTGATGTCTTGAAATCGAGTATTTTGTGTATTTGATGCATTTTTCTAGTGTTTGTGCATTTCAGGGTATTACTTGCATTTATGGAGAGATTTCATCAGGGATAGGCCTAAGTATGTGCTTGGCATTGCAAGTGGGAAGTTAGGAGCAGAACGCAGCAGAAAACAGGAGAAAAATAATTAATTTTCCAGTAAGGTGCTGGGCGCCCGCTTAGCCTGGCTGGGCGGCCGCTCAGAAAGCTGGGCGCCCGCTCAGGATTGTTGGGCGGCCGCTCAAGGGTGCGAATTAAAATCCTGATTTTTAGAGTTCTATTCCTGCTGAACTTCCGACTGTTGAGATAGCTGGGAATTGTGGGGTTTCTATATAAGTAGTTTTCAGAGACGTTTCACGTGTGTTGAATCGTGGTATCAATCGAGGAGCAAGGAGATAAGGAAGAAGACCATTTTAGCAAATCGCAACGAAGAAGAGGAAGCATAGTTTTCTTGTGATTCTTTTATTCGTTATATCAGTGGATGCTAGTTTTCTTTACTTTGAACTTTATTACTCTTGTGATGTACTCTGGTTTAATTAAGTATTTTTATTAGTTATTCTCGTGTGTTTTATTATCATGTTTTCATATGAACCCATGGTGACGATGAGTTCAATCATGGGCTAATCGTGATCATGGGGTCGTAACAGATTTTCTATGGAATTCTTTAGTTAGTTGTTTAATACCTTAGTGTGTGATGATTGTATGATATCTAGTATTGGTTGTGCTTATTCGTCTTATTTGCGTCGACCACATATAAGATAGGGTGGTAATCTCTTGTGAAGCGATGGTGGATCTTGAGATTTAGAACTTGCCATTCTAGCACAGGTTCATGTATATGTATGCATGATTAGTGGGTAACTCTAACCATTTTACTTGCCCTGTGTAATCATAAGGAATAACTTGTGCTTAAATCGTTATGTTGTCAAATTCTGTAGACATATAGGGTCTCAACATAATTGTTGACTATTCAGCTTCTATCTTAATTGTGGATGTTTTGTAGAATGGTATTAGTACAATGAAAGTTGGCTTTTATCAGTTTCGTGTTGTTCGATTAATATCATCACCGTTACATGCTAAGGGTAATAACAATAACTATTGAAGGAAGTAGTAATGAAGTTATGATCTCATGTGTGTTTAATATTGTTAGTTCAAGTGTCAATTAAGTGTTTAATTCTCGTAGTTAATTATAGTTAATAATTAGTTAATCAAATCTACGTGTTATTGTCTTAACATTAAGAAGTAATCATACAGTGGTGAGTAAGTGTTAATTGAACATAATTAGTCTGAGTCTCCGTGGGAACGAACTAGAAAGTATTCTATATTACTTGCGAACGCGTATACTTGAGTGTATTATTAGCGTGTGTTTCCGCCCTAACAAGTTTTTGGCGCCGCTGTCGGGGACTCGGCGTATTTGTTTAGTTTATGCATTTACCATCAGTGGTCATTAGGACTCATTGATTCAGACGTGTTACTTATCGTTTTCGGTTGTGTTTCAGGTACTTTAGCGAGCGTTTATGCAAACACGTTCTCGTAATCGCAAGAGGACTTTAGATACGACTGAGGAGACAGACTCAGTTCTTGATATTCCGGAGAAGATAGATTTTGAAGATTCAGAAAAAGAGAGTGAGCAGAAAGAACCAGTAATCATGAGTGATCGTATAGTTCCGGCAGATCCAGCTCTTATGGACTTTTCTCGGCCTAAAATTGATGACATTCAGTCAATCATCCTTCATCCGGCTATTCAGGCTAACACTTTTGAAATCAAGCCGGGCACTATTCAGATGGTGTAAAATTCTGTTTCTTTCGGAGGTGCTGCAACTGAAGACCCCAACATGCACATCAGGAATTTTGTCGATATCTACAGTACTTTCAAATATAATGGCGTGACTGATGAGGCTATCAAGCTGAGGCTTTTCCCATTCTCTCTGAGGGATAAAGCTAAGGACTGGTTACATTCTGAACCAGCTGGGTCCATCACTACTTGGCAAGATCTTGCGCAAAAGTTTCTGGTAAAGTTCTATCCAATGGCAAAGACTGCAGCTATGAGGAGTGCTCTTACTCAGTTCTGAATAACCAATTAGATCAAAACCAGAATCTCTAGGGTACCAAATGCCAAGTTTTGGTGTTCCCTTGAGATATCTGAAAATTCTCTTAATATCTACTAAGTGAGATTCTCTAGGATCATCCTGAAATCTAGCACACAGACATGTAGCAAACATTATATATGGCCTACTAGCTATTAAGTACAGAAGTGAGCCAACCATGCCCCTATAACTTGAAATATCCACAAACTTTTCAGTAGTGTTTAATTCAAGCTTAGTTGCAGTGGCCATGGGAGTTTTTGCAGATGTGCAATCCATTAGTTCAAACTTCTTTAAAAGATCATAAATGTATTTAGTTTGACTAATGAATATTCCATCACTAACTTGCTTAACTTGCAAACTAAGAAAGTAAGTTAGTTCTCCCATCATACTCATTTCATACTTACTTTGCATCAATTTGGCAAACGTTTTGCAAAGTTTCTCATCTGTAGAGCCAAAAATAATGTCATCTACATAAATTTGAACTAGTATACTAGAGCCATTAACATTTCTAAAGAATAAGATTTTGTCAACAGTACCTCTTGTGAAATGATTCTCTAAAAGAAACTTTGACAAAGTATCATACCAGGCTCTAGGTGCTTGCTTCAATCCATAGAGTGCTTTCAAAAGATAGTAGACATATTCTGGAAAATTTGGATCTTCGAAACCAGGAGGCTGACTAACATAGACTTCCTCCTCCAAATCTCCATTCAGAAAGGCTCTTTTGACATCCATTTGATAGACCTTGAAATTGGCATGGGCTGCATAGGCTAAGAAGATTCTGTTGGCTTCAAGTCTTGCAACAAGAGCAAATGTTTCATCAAAATCTATTCCTTTTTGTTGACAGTAGCCCTTAACAACCAATCTAGCTTTGTTCCTGACTACTATGCCATTTTCATCCATCTTGTTTATGAATACCCATTTGGTGTCTATTGGATTCTTTCCTTTAGGCTTGGGTACCAGCTTCCATACCTTATTCCTTTCAAATTGGTTTAGCTCCTCCTGCATAGCTAAAATTCAATCAGGATCCAACAAAGCTTCTTCTACCTTCTTTGGTTCTTCCTTAGATAGGAAGTTACTATATAGACATTCTTCGTGAGTTGCTCTCCTTGTTTGAACTCTATAAGATACATCACCAATGATGAGCTCAAAGGGGTAATCCTTTGTCCATTTCCTTTGTTGAGGTAGATTAGCTCTAGATGAAGAAGCCTCATTGTTGTCTTGATGTGTGATTGAGTTTTGATTATTAGAAACTCCCCCTGAGTTTATCGATCTTTGATTTGGGAAACGGGAACTTTCTTTAAGTGATCTATTCTGACTTTCAGCTTTTTTTGATGATCCGACGGATGGTGAATTTTGAATACCGACGGATGAAGCTGGTTGTCTCCCGACGGATAAAGCAGATTGCCTCCCGACGGATGAAGCATTTTGCAACTTGACAGATGTTGAATTTTGTGCTTCATTGGTAGTGGATTTTTTTGCAGTATCCTTTGATACTGTTTCTTGATCACTTTCATCATCATTGTCATCACTAACCATCTTCACATTGTCAAATTTGAGGCTTTCATGGTAATCTCCATCTTATAGTCCTTCAATATTTTTATCATCAAACACAACATGTATTGATTCCACAACAATGTTGGTTCTCAGATTGTAGACTTTGTATGCTTTACCAACAGCATATCTAACAAAAATTCCTTCATCTGCTTTAGCATCAAACTTCCCATTCTGATCAGTTTGATTTCTCAAGATATAACATTTGCAGCCAAAGACATGAAGAAAATTTAGAGTTGGCTTCTTCTTCTTGAACAATTGATAGGGAGTCATGCATTTTGCTTGATTAATCAGAGAGATATTCTGAGTGTAGCATGCAGTATTTACAGCTTCAGCCCAGAAATATGTTGGTAACTTAGATTCTTCAAGCATTGTCCTTGCAGCTTCAATAAGTGATATGTTCTTTCTTTCTACTACTCCATTCTATTGTGGAGTTCTTGCTGCTGAAAACTCATGCAAAATCCCATTTTCTTCACAAAATGCTCTCATGACAGAGTTCTTGAACTCAGTTCCATCGTCACTCCTGATTCTTCTAACTTTGAAATCAGGATGATTGTTGACTTGCTTTATGTGATTGATTATGATTTCACTAGCCTCATCTTTGGACTTAAGGAAATGTGTCCAAGAGAACTTTGAGAAATCATCTACAATTACTAGGCAAAATCTTTTCCTTGAGATGGACAACACATTGACTGGTCCAAACAAATCCATGTGTAGCAATTGTAAAGGTTCTTCAATTATTGAATCAAGCTTCTTTCTGAATGATGCTTTAATTTGCTTTCCCTTTTGACAAGCATCACACAGTCCATCCTTAGAAAACTCTACTTGAGAAATGCATCTAACCAGTTCTTTCTTTACAAGTTCATTCATGGTCTTGAAGTTTAGATGAGATAGCTTCTTGTGCCATAGCCAACTTTCATCTTGACTTGCTTTACTGAAAAGACAAGTAACATATTCTGCATTTGATGAGTTGAAGTCGTCTAAGTACACATTTCCTTTTCTCACACCAGTGAGAACCACTTTGTTGCTTCTCTTGTTTTTCACAACACAGGCTTCTGAATTGAAGGTTACTGAATTGCCTTTATCACACAGCTGGCTGATACTCAACAAATTATGCTTGAGACCATCCACTAAGGCAACCTCCTCAATGATGACATTGTCTTTTGAAATCAAGCCATATCCCACAGTATAACCCTTGCTGTCATCTCCAAAAGTAATACTTGAGCCAACTCTCTCCTTGAACTCTGTGAGCAGGGTAGAATCACCAGTCATGTGTCTTGAACAACTACTGTCCAAGTACCCTAGATTCTTTCTGTTTCCCTGCACACATTAAAATCAAATCAAGTTGATTTTGGTACCCAAGTTTCCTTGGGTCCTTCCTTGTTAGCTTTCTTTTTCTGTTTCTTAAGTTTGATCTCATTTGACTTGGGGATATCAGATTCATCCTTAGTCATTTGAGTTGGTCCTTTGAAACCATATATTACAACAGAATTATCATGCACATTTTGATTAACAGGAAATGGCATGCTATTAGTAAACATGTTATTCCAATAGGGCATGTTAAATGGCATTTGAGACATACTAAATGCAGCATAATAAGGATTAGGTGTAAATGGCATACTAGCAAATTATACATTCATATTCTGTGTAGACATAGCATTCATAGGCATAGAATGCATGGCATTCATGTTGGGAAAAGGAGGTGGCACAAATATGGAAGTAGGCATGGCAATTTTGCAATTAACAGACAGATGATTTACACTACCCTACTTAACACATATTTTTCTTGGAGCATACTTATCAGGTGTGTAGTTGTTATGCTTGTTAATCCCTACTTTACCATTTCTATTGTTTTCCCTTTTAGCCTCTGTTTTAACCTCAATCTTTTCTAGTCTGTCATTCAATTGCTTGATAGACAGATGACCAACATTCACTTTCTTTTCCTTCTTCACTTGACTAGATTCTCCTAAAATGAAGTTTTTGGAAACTGATCCATATTTTTCATTTAACTTGGCAAGTTTGACTTTACTCACAGGTTTGCTTACAGCCGACGAATGAGGATTTATGTCACTCGACGGATAATCCTTATGGTTATCTGACGGATGACTCTCATCATCCGTCGAGTCCACATCTGTTAGCAATCCTTCAACCAAGTTGGATTCCAGCTTCTCCTTATTCTTCTTCCAGGCTGCATCATAAAAGGACTCAATACCTTGAACTTTGGTGATTTGAGCAAGAACATCTCTAGATGTTTTCCATGCCTTAATCACCTCTTGTTCTCGTTCAAGGTGCTTCTTCAAGATCTCTTCTTTCTTCAAGGACTTAGTTAATTCATCCTTAGCAATCTTACACTCAATTCTCAGTTTTTCAAATTCAATGAACTGAGACTCTAGCACATTATTTTTCTCACTTAAAAACAAGTTATTTTATTTGATTTTAGCATTTTCCTTAGTGAGGGACTTAATTGTAACACGCAGATGATATAATTCTGTAGACATGTCATTTATAGCATCATTACACTCAGCTTTAGATAAATATGCAAGGTTAGTGGTGATTACCTGATTACTTGAAGAACTTGTCTCTGTTTCATCAGACTTGGCCTTTAGGGCTAGATTGACATAGCTGACATCCTCATCCTCATCCAGACCATCTGCTGCCCAGTCATTTTCTTGTGTAATGAAAGCCCTTTCCTTTTGTTTGAGCAACTCAAAATATTTCTGTTTATAATCCACAGGCTCAAACTTCTTCTTGATGGAATCTGACTTTCTACACTCACTGGCAAAGTGCCCAGCCAAGCCACATTTGAAACATTTGAATTTTGATTTATCCATCATATTTCTATTTGGCTTAGCTGCTCCAAAGTTCTTTTTGAACTTGAGCTTGGCAAATCTTCTGGAAAGAAATGCTAGATGTTCATCAATGTCATCCATATCATCTTGGCTCAAAGAATCTTCATTTTCTGCTACCATCCCCTTGCCCTTGTTTTCACAGACCTTTAAAGTAGACTCTACAACTTCTATCTTCATCTCCTTCTCTTTCTCTAACTCAGCAACCAGTGCAATGGACCCTCCTTTCTTTCTCCCTTTCTCCATTCTTTCATCTTGCTCTATTTCAAGCTCATAAGTCTTTAGAATACCATACAGTCTCTCTAGTGTAAACTCTTTGTATTCTTGTGAGTTTCTCAAGGAGACTGTCATTGGTTTCCATTCTTTTGGTAGGGATCTCAGAAATTTGAGGTTATAATCTTTGGTTTGGTAGACTCTTCCATGCAGCTTTAGAGCATTTAGTAGCTTTTGAAATCTACTAAAGATATCAGTGAGAATTTCACCTTCTTCAAAGTGGAAATGCTCATATTGTTGAATTAGTAACTACATCTTGTTTTCTCTAACTTGTTCAGTGCCATCACAGATAATCTGAATTATATCCCAAACTTCCTAGGCAGGTTTGCAATTGATGATGTTGTCAAACATGTCACCATCAACTCCATTAAACAGAATATTCATGGCCTTCTTGTCCTTCCTGACTTGTTCAATATCAGGATCTGACCATTTATGCCTTGGCTTGGGAACTGATGGCTCATTTCTAGTTGCAGCTCTCATTGGTACATGAGGGACTCTCTCTATGCAATCCACATAGGCCTCATCTTGAGAAAGTAAATGGAGATGCATCTTTACCTTCCAGTGATGGTAATTATCTTTATCCAGAAAAGGAATCTTGACTCCAACATCCTTCTTGTTCATCTTGCTATTTGTTGTGATCTTTAAACTCTTTTTTCTTTAAGAGCTTGCTCTGATACCAATTGTTAGTCCCTAACAATGCAACAAGAATTACAGAAGGGGGGTTGAATGGAATTCTTGAAACTTTTGCTGAATTATAAAATGTTTTAACTTAAGATATATATATATATATATATATATAAATGACAGTGTTTTGATTTGCAAAGTGCGGAATAACAAGTTAAATATGAATCAAAACACAAAGTAATAAAAACGCAAGTCTTTAAAACTTTCTGGTGGATTTGAATGTATCCACCAGATATATATATATATATATATATATATATATATATATATCAAGAGAACTCTGTGAAGCTTGAATAGCTCACAGCTGCTTACAAATAAGAACAATTAAACTTACAGAGAAATGCTAAGGATATAGCTTACAAATGTTTCTTTGAGAAAATACGTGCTTAGTCTTCTCTTTGTTCTAATTGCTACTCTTGGTTTATATATCGCCAAGATTACACAGTAATAGGACAAGATAATAAAACAAAACCTATCAATTCTAATACTATGCTACTTCATTACTCTATTCCAGCATCTTTGAATATCTTCATAATAGCATGGAAATGGAAATGCTTCTTTGTTCTCAAAAACCCAGTTGAATAGGCTTCCACATTCCTTTTGCATACACTCGACGCATGTGACTGTGTTGTCACTGTCAACTGATGTTTAAATTGATTATCCGTCGGTTACATGATCATCCGTCGGGTTGCCTTGTTGATCATCCATCAGGTAGCTTTGTTGATCATCCGTCGGGTAGCTATTTGGTACTTGAATTCATTTCATTTATGCAGAATTACAAGACATCATCTATGTACAATTAATCAAACTATTCTGCATATCTAATTAAAGTCAACATGACTTATATGCTACTACAGAATCTAAACGAAGGTGTTTGCAGAAATGTGCTACATGACTTATAATTACATAAGCTACTCGCTCGATGGATAATAAATCATCATCCGTCGGGACTATATTGAGTCATCCGCCGGGACTATATTCCGTATCCATCGAGTGCTACATTTTTCACTAAGTTAAATCTACTAAGGTGTTTTGTTAATGAAATCATCAAGTTCACAGCATATTCATAACAACGGTCTTTATTTGAATAATCGAAAATAAGTTTGATTATTATTCAAAACCATCAAATATACTATAGAAAACTATATAATATATACTCAGGAACCTCGCCTCCCGGTTTTAGGAAAATGTTTAACTCTGGGTCCCTTATACTAAGGGTATACACAAATAATGCCTATCACTAGCATATGTATTATGCAGTTTATAAACAATTAAATTGATAACAAGATATCAAGATTAAGAAACAGGCATGCATATATATATATCATATCAATATGCTCCAATATATCACAAAACTTTGCTAATAATAACCATGCACTTATCTCAAGATAATGCATCAATATACATCACAACAATGGTATAACGGATAGAAAACTTTCCTGAGCGAGTGGGGGTGGTAAAAGGCCTGGGCCGAGTCTGGTAACCTATAAACAACATATAAGTTGGAATTAAACCACGGTCGCTTAAGAAACTAGACTTTAACCAATTAGACCCTAACGTTTGCTTTTGCGCTTAACGATTCACATAAGTCGCTTAACGATACACAACTGTTTCGTACTCCAGTTAGTCATTTAAGGACCTTAATCAAGGTTTCAAAGTAAAGCGAGGGGTAATGGTTCACTCGCGAAATGCCGTTACTTAAAACGGTCGTTTCTCCTAAACCGTATATTGGATCCAAGCGAACCACATATCAAAACGAAGCTTACGACACGATCTAGCTAAAAATGGAAAATTTACAGATTTTTCAGTGAGCTATCTGTCTTGAACACTAAGTACAAGCAGTTGAATGAAAACAGGCATTATGACGACTATGTTTACGCGATTAACAATAATTATACTACTCCAATTCCTTCCCAATTCACTACAACCACCCAACCATCAACAATACATCAAACACAACTTATATCAATGCAAAGTCAGTCCCTAATCCTAAGTTTCCAACTCATTCAACCACAAACAAGACCTATGAACTATAATCAAGATTCAATTACCAAAACACTTCCAAATCAAACCAAACTACTAATAATCACAATCAATGCTTCACATTTCATAAAACCAATCATTAAACTTACTAACAAATAAAGTAAAGACTAGGGTTTGAATTTTATACCTTCCTTGGTGTGTGGTAAGTTGCTAGGAAACCTTAGGGAGCTTTGATCTATCCTCCTACTAGCTTGATCTTTCTAAAGAAATCAAGAACACAAAATTAATTTCAAGAAAGTACTATTCATCATCTTCTTGAATGATTTATAGAAAATGCTAGGAAAGGATTTTGAAGCTAAGATTCCTATGAAGTATGTAACTTAAATAGGAGAAACTAGGATAATTACCTTGTAAATTAGCAAGTGGAGGAGCTTGGACTTCCCTTTTGTTAAGAAACAAGCCGAGAGCAAGAAGCTTGGAAATGGGGGGGGGGGGAATGAAATGTTGCTTGGTTGATTTTTGTGAATGAAATGAAATTCTTGGTTGAAAATTAACCTTTCAAAATATCTTTACTTTTGCTTTAATAAAGTGATGATCTCACCTTGATTACATCATCACAAGGACACTTGTTCAATCCTTATGGTTGGATGATGTCATCCTCCCCTAATCCCTTTGATTAATGCTTAATTTTTTGGCTAATCTCCTTGTTATCTGCATAAGCTTGATCCTTGGTCGCTTATTTGTTTTACGGTTCGCCTTACTCTCGTTAATCGTTTGAGGGATCATATCCGGGATCTTCTTACTCAGGTTCCCCTAAACCTTTCTCAATATTTTATATCCCTTTTATGGTCCTCTCTTATAATCCTTGAATTTAAATCCTTTTAATCATGTTACCTTATACTCAATTCTTTCGGTATCTGGTGGATTTTCGGGAAAAATCAAAGTGTTTAAATTTGGATTCTGACGATCTTTACATACACTCATATATTCTATGGAGTACTAATAAGATCTCAGAATATCAATAAAAGAACCCTACATAGAGTGGCATAAAAAATTCCCTTAATCAGCAAAATCAGCAAAATCACTATTCATAAGGATTACAAAAAGTCCAAATTTTTTGGGGTTATTACACACAGACACAGATGTCAGTGCCATGCTTGTTTCTATAGGCTATGCTCTTAACCCTTCCAATTTAGGTGAGGTTAGGAGAATGGGCCTTAGAAAGGAATGGAGCTTTCTTTGTGATTCTTTCATTAAGACATTTTATGGTAAGATAAGCAATTTTGATGCAGTTACATACTCACTTGTTAACATTCTATATATGCTACTTATTGATAAGCACTATAACTTGAGTGAGTCTGTCATGTATGAGTTAGGTTTCAAATTATGAGACATTAAGAAGAGAAATAAGAACATCTATTATGCTAGATTCTTTATGATAATAGCTAATCATGTTTCTAAGGATCTCTCTATTGAGAACCCAACAAACAAGCTTGATTGTTGGGTCCAAGAGAAGAGAGTTATTGTTGATTTAAACAGGACAAATCACCACAGTGAGGTTCCCCTCATCTATTTGCCAATCATGGAGGAACCTCAGGTAAGTGAGGTAAACATTTATGTCTCTATTACTTCCCAACCACCAGTTTCTTTGAAAACTTCTGTGGTAATGGCATCTATGACAATGACCAAACAGATGCCTACCCAAGTCACACAATCAAAAATTTCAAAGTCCAAGTCTAAGAAACCCCACTCTAGTTCCTCTCAAAAGGGACTAGTTTCAAAAACTACTAAATCCAAATAGGGGAGTGTGGAGGGGAGTAAGATTGGTGAGGGACAGGGTGAACATCAAAGAAACCCTAAGAATAAGGAGAGTGAGGTATGTGTAACCCAGCCTAGCCACACTGCAGTTTTCCAACAAACTGTAGTGCTTAATAAGGATTCTAGCTCATTACTAGTTGCATCCTCCCAAAAGGATGTCACTATTGAAACAAGCTCTCAACCAAGAGCACATGCCAAAAGGGGAAGAGACACAGACCAACCTCAAACTTATATAAGAAATAAGAAATTAAAACCTATAGGGGAGTCACAGGGTGCATACACAGTGCCAACTACAGTCAAAGACTCAGTTACTGCACCATCTCAAAGTCAGATTGATGTGGCTCAAGTAAATGTGGAGTGACAGCCAAAATCTCTCATATTGAAACACCTTAAATACAAAATTCTCCTACAAACTCACTGGTTGTGGATATGATAAATACATCAATTCCTGATTCTCCATCTTTAACTCTCATGGAGGAGCCAAAATCTCAAGCAGCTGAGCATCATCTTTTAGATGATTTGTTGGCTCACTTGCCATTTCTTTCTAAAAATACTGAGAAATCTGTGGATAATCTCAAATCAATCACCATAGATTCTACAGTAGTTTCTAATCCAAACTCTTTCATTTCTACTTTCTCAACGGATATTGTTCATCTGTTGACTAGTGACGGATGTGCTTAACAACAATTATCCGTTGAATTTCTCAACTACTATTTCAACGGATGTTTCTCATCCGTTAAAAGTCTCTACATCACTTGAAATTTCAATAAATGTTACAAGTACAGATGACTTATTGGTTGTTCAATCACTATTAGGATTAAGGGAAGGGAGTGAATAGAGTGAGAGTCTGAGTTGCACTTAGGAAAAATGAGAGGAAATGAGTAATAAAATGCATGTTATTTCTTCCAACATGGAAAAAGTGAGTGAGAGGAGTCCCACCTTAGATGGTGAGGGTGTGAGGGTGGGAAGCCAAGGGGAGCCCTTGATGCAACAAAAGAGAGATAATGAGAGAAACGTAGGTACCATAGAAGAATGGGAAGAGCCCATTGTTAGTGAGTTAAGGGATGTCGATGAGGCAGAAAAGAAGAATCTATTTCAGCAAGAATATCAAGATGTTTTAGACTCTGTTTCTTTTGAAGCTGAGACATTGACTCATCCTATTCCAGCTTATCAAATTCTAGCTGAACAGGGCAATGAGGCTGCTGAGAGGGTATTAAATTTGGTGCACACAACTGCTTCTATGCTAAGGGCCAAGGATGCAATCATCTCTCTTCCACCTCCAGCTGGTGATGACTTTGAGTTAGATTCTAGTGGTACATTTGGAGATGCTTCAAATGAGGAAGATGATGTCATGGACATAGGGGGGGATGCAGGTCCTAGCTCAAGCACAAGCACTCCAGCCTGGATGTTTAGCAAGGACTGCAGTGACCATCATTTTAAATCAACACTATTCCACCTTATCCATCAAACTCAGATAACTCTTCAAGCCACTACATATGCCAACACCAAAGGTTTTTTCCAAGCCCATTTTAAATCTCTACAACTGCATAAGATTCAATCTCTCAAACAAAGTCAAGATGTGGATGATATCAAGACAAACATTGAACAAGACAAGAAGGACATAATTGAAAGAATGGAGTCTAAACTTCCTAAAGCCATAATGAGAGACTTTCACCAGAAAATCAGGAATGATTATGACATAAGTAGCAAAATTGATTCTTTGGACACTAGGCTGACAGATCTGGAAAATTCATTCACCAAGATCCAGATCAACCAAGTCCACCAGACACTCCTTCTTCAGAAATTGGTGGATGCTCAAACTTCAACCCCTGCCTTGCTTGATGATAACAAAAAGGGGGAGAAAGATGTTATTGTCCAAGCTAATGAGGGGGAGAAGGATGTGCACATTCAAGTCAGCAGAGTGATTATTCCAGCGATTACTTTCTCTAAACCACCAGTTCTAGATAACATTGACTTGATCAATATTGCAGCAGCTGAGCTCAGGCTGAATAAACAAATGAAGAAAATTGATGAAAGGATTGAAAATGTTTTTGGTCCAATTGCAAAGCAAGATAAATCCGTGAAACACTTCACACAATTGAGACAAATTCCTATCAGTGAAATGAGCTTGAGGAATATGGAGAGAGGTCAAACCTCTGCTAGAAGACAGTCAAAGGCCAATGTGATCTTGAAGCCCAAGAAACATTCATCAAAACATTCTACCAAGAATCCTTTGGACCTAGTCTATGCAACTCATCAGCCTGATGAAAAGAAACTGCTTGGTCACTCTGTTGCAAACATCAAGGATCCCAAAGAGTCAGTTTTAAAGAAAAGGATAGCAAAAGTCTATAGGTATGGAAAAGAAATTTGTGTGATGGCTGGACATCCATAATTTGCAGAAGCCAAGAAAGAAGAGAAACTGAGACTCAAGCATTAGAAAAGGCAGGTTGTCTTAGAAGCTAAGAATCAAGCTGAAAAGGTTGCTACCAAATCAGAAATTCATAAGCCTGCCACAATGACTGAAACTGAGAAAGGTGAAGAACCAAAGCAGAAAACTGGAGAAAGAATGAGAAAGGAAAAAGCCAAAAGGAAGCTGGAATTTGGAGAAGAAGAAGAGAAAGAAGATGAACCTGAGCCTACCCAGTCTACTACTACAAATCAATCAACTTTTCCCATAATGAAGCAAGCTGAAATTCAAGGTCAATCCTGAAGTGAATTTTCATGGTGAACCAATTATTCCAAAGGATGAACCAATAGACTGGGAAAGCCTGCCCATTCCTGATCTTAATCTATTCCATCCAAATCCAAAAATCCAAAAATCTATTCCAACCCAAACCTACTGTCAACAAAGGAGATCAACTCTACATTTGTGACATAAAGGAATTTTCTGACATCAATCTTTACTTGGATGAGCTAGATGAAGTAAGGGCTATTGATGCTCATAAAAGACTACCAGAGAGATTGGTGTTCAAGTACAAGGGTGGCAGGGAAGTCACTTGTCCTCTTCATAGGATTCTCAATAAAGGCTTCTCTATCTTAGTGAAGATTTTCTCCTCAATTAAGAAAAACTTTGGCTTTAACATTGCTGCCAAAAGGCAGATACTCAGCCAGATTGAAAGAATAAGACAAAGCCAGAGAGACCCAAATGCACTCCCAAGAGTTTTAGCTATTCCTTACACTGAGGATATAGTGCATTTGAGGCCATATTGGCTAATGGAGTTCAAGGATAAAAATAACATAAGAAGATTCTGGAGATTAGATGATCAGCTAAAGATAACAAGCAATGAAACTCTCAAGGAAATGCAGGAGATGCTGGATCAATCAAATGAAGATGAATCTGAGTTCTACAGACAACTCCAACACCAGATTGAAGAGAACAATGAAAGGCTGGGAAAGAAGACTAGACATTCAAGGAGAAAAGATTAATTTGCTCGGACTAGAGGAGCACCTTGAAAAATGGCTTGTGAGATTTTTATGAACTTTCTTTTATACAATTTTCAATAAATTACAGCACTTATCAATTTTATCTACTGTTGAATAATCTCTATGCAAAAAGGTGTTTTGTTTGTTAGAACAATATGATCTCAACCCTGTGTTTTATGATATAAATTTAATGAGTGCGAACAGAACATTAACATTAATCGCTACGATTCAAGCGATTCAAATCCATGTCTTCTACTGTATTCCCTGATTCTTCTTGGAGGAAGTGTGGGCTTCGATCTCCTAAGGTGTTCCTCTCCTTAAAGCTCCAAAAATCCAACACCCTAGATGGCTCCTTGAGAAAAATGGTTGCCTCTCTCAAAACTAGGATCTTATTTCATTTTTGTATTCTCGTGTTCTCACGTTTCTAGCTTCAGGAGAATTAGAATATTTATAAGCTACAGTAGGGATCATGGACAATTAGGTCGGGCCTCCCAATGACATTCTGGGCCATGCCCAATGTCATTAAATATTAATTGAATCCACTAAAGAATTAATATTTGCACTACCTTTCCTAATTTCTTAAATCAATTCTTTAATTCGGCTCCCATATTATTTACTTATTAAATTCCCCATGTTTAAGATATCGCATGTCCATTAATTAAATTAATTTCTGACAATTAATTTAATCAATATCTTTTATCTTTGATCATCCACTCAACCTTATAATTGCACAAGAACAAATCTGCCTACAGGACTAAAGCACAATTATCTTTATGAGCTTTCAAGAGGACATCATCACCCGAATATATTTTCTAGACACAGTTTCCTATTATAGTTTGTATCCCACTTTGTATATTATTTCATTGCCCAATACATAAATTCACAATTTAAAATAAATTACTTAATGTATGAATCAAGGCATGTGCATTATATACAAGTGTCAATCACTATATCCGGATTAAGAACCTAAGCAATAATAATATCATAGAATCTTAGTTCTTCTTTATTGTCAGAATAAAATAAAGAATTATTCTACTATTTTGATCCCGTTCAATATACACAAAGTATACAAGCATTATTCAATAGTAAAGATATACTATTTCTAAATAATACTTCGGCCCTTCTAGTGTTTTGTCTAACACCACTTAGATTGTGAACCTTTATTATATTATATAAGGAGCTTGACAATCTAATCTCCTGCTATCCCATTTGATACTAGATTGTCTACAATATATTATAATAATATATACTTCAAACGAATAGTTCAGTATAAACCCTAACAATCTCCCACTTATACTCAAGTTATTCTTTGAGTATATCAGTGTTTATTACAATCAATCCACTACCAACTATATAACTATGTGACCAAGTGTCTGACACCTATGGCTTCCACGTGCTCCTGAAAAGCCTTAGCTGGTAAGCTCTTCGTGAATGGATTTGCCCGGTTATCCTTTGACGCTATATCAGCCATAATATTATCTCTTCGCTTAACGAATTGCCGTATGAGATGATACTTACGCTCTATGTGTTTTGCTGCCTTATGGTCCCATGGCTCCTTGGTATTCGCCACAGCACCAGTATTATCACAATAAATCGTGATTTGTCGTGGCAAATTAGGAACTACATCTAAATCCAACAGGAAGTTTCGGAACCATATAGCCTATTTGGCTGCCTCAAAGTTTGCCACATACTAGGCTTCCATGGTTGAGTCTGCAATGCATTTTTGCTTCATACTCCTCCATATTACGGATCCACCTCCCAAAGTAAAAACACATCCCGAGGTGGACTTTCTCTTATCATTTTTTGTCTGGAAATCTGAATTGGTATATCCCAGAGGCAACAAATATGAGGACTTGTAAACTAACATATACTCCTTAGTTCTACGCAAGTAATTGAGTATTGTTTTTACTGCAGTCCAATGTTCCTGTCATGGGTTTGACTGGTATCGGCTAACCATGCCCATATCAAAACAGATATCAGGTCTCGTACATAACATAACATACATTAGGCTTCCACATGCCGAAGCATAAGGAATTGCCTTCATGTTCTCTATCTCCTTAGGTGTCGAAGGGCACTGACTCTTTGATAGAGAAAATTCATGTCTGAAAGGTAAATTACCCTTCTTAGAGTCCTGGATGTTAAAATGAGCTAATACCTCATCTATGTAGGGCTCCTGAGATAAAGCCAACATCCTTTTCTTGCGATCCCTTATAACTTTGATCCCAAGGATGTACACTGCTTCACCTAAGTCCTTCATTTCAATTTGTTTGAACAACAATGCCTTTATTGAAGACAACATCTTAACATTGTTTCCAATGAGTAAAATATCATCAACATATAGTACTAGAAAAACCGCCACATTTCCCTCACATCTCTTATACACGCATGCTTCGCTTGGACTTTGATCAAAACCATACGATTGGGCTGCCTGATCAAAACGAATATTCCAATACCTAGAAGCTTGTTTAAGTCCATAAATAGACCTCTTATGCTTACATACAAAATGCTCTTGGCCTTCCTTAATGAATCCCTCTGGTTGCTACATATAGATGATTTCTTCAAGACTTCCATTAAGGAAAGCTGTCTTGAAATGCAGTTTCCAAATCTCATAATCGAGATGAGCTGCTATAGATAAAAGAATACAGACTGACTTAAGCATGACCACTGGCGAAAAGGTTTCCTCATAATCGATACCTTCTTCCTGAGTATACCCTTTCGCAATAAGTCTTGCTTTCCAGGCTTTCACCTTTTTATCTGATCCGCTCTTTTTCTTGTAAATCCACTTGCATCCAATAGGTTTTATACCTTTGGGGGGTTCCATGAGCTCCCAGACCTGATTAGAATACATCGATTCCATCTCAGATTCCATTTCCTTTTGCCAGAGATCTGTATCTTTATCTTGCAGTGCATCTTCGTATATCCGGGGATCATCATCATGTTCATTAGAGACCAAGTCTGAAAACTCTCCCAAAAACATGAATCTATCAGGCTGTCAAACAACCATCCCACTACGATGAGGCACTGGTGCGGCATTAGTGAAAGATTGTGCATTTTGTTGTGGTTGTCTACCTGTTCTATAGGTTTCTGGGTATTATCTGTCCCTCCCACTAGTTCCTCTAAAACGATACTACTCATGGGTTTGTGATTCATTATATAGTCTTGCTCTAAGAATCTAGCATTGGTGATAACAAGGACATCTCGATTCTTCGGACTATAAAATAAATAACCTTTCGTTCCCATGGGGTAGCCTACAAACAACCTTACTTCTGTACGAGATTTTAACTTAGCCGCGTTCTTGTTCAGCACATGTGCTGGACAACCCCATATCCAAATGTGTCTTAGACTCGGTTTATCCCCGGTCCACAATTCTAAGGGGGTCTTAAGAACCGATTTAGAAGGGACTAGATTCAGAAGATAAGCTGCTGTTTCTAAGGCATGTCCCCAAAATGATTTGGGTAAATCTGAATAACTCATCATCGATCTAACACTCTCTAAAAGAGTCTGGTTCCTTCTCTCTGCTACACCATTTTGCTGGGGTGTGCCTGGTGCAGTTAACTGGTCTTCTATCCCATTTTCTTACAAATATTCCCTAAATTCTCCAAGCAAGTATTCGCCACCATGATCTGATTGTAGTGACTTGATACTTTTATTAAGTCGCTTCTCCTTTTTAGCTTTGTACTCTTTGAACTTCTCAAAGCACTCAAATTTACGGCGTAATAAATAAACGTACCCATATCTAGAATAATCGTCAATGAATGTGAAGAAATACTCATAACCACCTCTTGCTTGGATATTCATGGGTCCACATAAATCAGTGTGAACCAATTCTAACACTTCTTTGGCTCTATACCCCTTTGTCTTGAAATTCATATTAGTCATTTTACCTTCCAAGCAGGATTCACAAACTAGAAATGGCTCCACTACCAATGAGCTTAAAGGCCCGTCTGCTGCCAGTCTTTGAATCCTCCTCAAGTTAATATGACCTAATCTCAAGTGCCAAAGATATGTTTGGTTCAAACTAGAAGTTTCCTTTCTTTTAGTAGAGGTAGAAGACGTGTTGTTCAATTCCCTATATTGTAGTTGCAGTGCAGGTTGACTAGGATTAATTATATATGAATTGTCTTGCAATGTACCAGAGCATATAATTCATTTATTCATAATAATAGAAACATTACGATCCAAACAAACATTATAACCATCCATAGCAAGCTTAGAAACTGAAATTAGATTTCTTCTAAAAAAAGGTACATAAAGCCAATTATTCAAAACCAAAATCCTATCAGAACCAAAAGATAAATGAATAACTCATACTGCAACTACTGCTACTTTCGTAGCATTTCCCATGAATACGTATATCTCACCATCTCTAAGCATTCTGGATAGCTGGAATCCATGCATAGAATTACAAATATGATCAATGGCTCCTGTATCTACACACCAAGTGCTCGTAGATATAACCGCTACATATGTTCTGTAACTAGAGAAATAGACATACCAGTATTGTTTTTCTTCCTAGAAAGAGGACAATCCTGTTTCCAGTGACCTGACTTCTTGCACCTGAAGCACTTTCCCTTAGGCTTTTTCACACCACATTGAACTCCCACTGCCTTCACAGCTTTCTGTGTCTGAGCCTTTTTCTTCTTCTTCATACCTTTCGGCTTAGAGGAAGAATCTTTCTCAGCCACATTCCCTTGAACACTTTTCCAAAATAATCCTTCATCTACCTGAAGTTCTGTCAGGAGTTCCGTGAGACTATACAACCTCTTGTTCATGTTGTAATTCAAGCGAAACTGCTCAAAACTCTTGGACAAGCTCATAACGATAATGCCAATCTGAATTTCCCCATCAAGTTCAACACTAAGGATCTCTATCTCATTCAGATGCGACATCATCTTGAGAACATGATCCCTTACAAGCGTTCCTTCAACCATCTGAGTGTTTATTAAAGCCTTCATGGTTACTTGCCTAGCAGCCCTATTCTGATCTCCAAAAAGTTCCTTGAGATTAAAGAGCATATCCGTAGCAGTGGCCATAGACTGATGCTGATGCTGCAAAACACCCGACATTGCTGCCAGAATGTAACATCGCGACATCTCATCAGCTTTAATCCATCGCTTATAATACTCTTTCTCATCTTCAGGAGCATCAGCAGTAGGCTGATCTGGCTTGGGTTCATAAGTGCAAAACTTTTATTCCTCAGCAGTCAACACAATGTCAAAATTTCGTTTCCATTCAATATAGTTAGGTCCGATAAGTTTGTTATCCTTAAGTATGGTGAACAGTGGATTAAAGCCCATTGTATCCTGAGAATCATGCATAAAAACATCACATAATACATAAAGGGTGCATTAAATATTAAGACTCATTGGTTCCTCTAATAATTATTAAAATTAATGCACTAACATTTAAACACCATAAGTTTCTGGTATGCCACGATGTATGACATGTATATCACCTAATTTTTTTTAAATGTTACTTTGGTCCTATTACTAAATAATATGCTACGTTGGGGTGGTCTATATTATTTTTCATAGCTAAGTGTACACCATCATCAAATTTTAAATTAAACATAATTATACCAGATGCCATCAAATGATATCTTATAATTATTCAAAATCTATGAAACTTGGTATGCCACGATGGGTGACATGTATACCTTCCAATATTCGTTATTAATTTAAGAAGTTTGTTCTAGCAATTTCTTTAACATTCTAGACACCATAAATTATATGCCATGATGGGTGACGTATATATAATTTATATTTGTCTTTATGTTAAATTACGTACAAAACAATAATAGGGACCATGAAATTTAATTTCATAGTAATTCCCTCTCCCACTAAGTATTTACTTTGAGGATTTTAATCTAAATGCATCTTCCTATGTTATTTCTTCGAATTCCACATGTATTATGTCAACAACAAAGAACAAATAACATAGCAGCATACTATCATGATTAAATCATTAATTAATACATTCATATGTCCATGCCATTCTAGCATGCTAAGGGTTAGTATCACATGGCATAATAACACAGAAAAGAAATACATAGTAGCAACAATCAAGATCAGCAGAAATTATGTAAAACATAATAAAGCACATTCACTATTATGGCCCTATATAAGCTGTTCAACGGATGTCTTAGATCATCAACGGATAACTTGATCAATGGATAACTTGATCATCAACGGATGACTTGATCAATGGATATCTTGATCAACGGATATCTTAATCAACATATGTTTTGATCAACGGATGCCTTGATCAACGGATGTCTTGAATTCATCCTTCGAAATTTCTTGAAAACTTTGAGAGCCCGGTTGAAAGCCTAAACATCCTCTGAATGACTTGAAAACTGGGGTAATAGATCTTTAGATGTATTTTAGCATGTCCGTCTCGTTCTGCCATTTTCGAAAAGGTATTGCAAGCCCAAATCAGACATCGTATGCAAAATCTGCAGCCACAACAACGAAGCTCCCCGAAAACAGAATGCAGCAGCGGAAAATATCTGTTTCTTGTAGCTTAATCGCTTAAACAATTACATACAACTTAATATAGCTGAACAAGCCTATTATATTACATCAGAAAAACCAGAATAGGAAAAACTATCGCGATCAACCCTCATGATTTACAATAAAACCTCGATAAACCACGTGGGATCTTAATCGCTATAAAATAACCACGATTAAACCACGTGGGATCCAAACACATAATTAAAACATGGCCATAATAGTGAATATCAATTTGCATCACAGAATCAATACAAGCATATCCACTATATATATGCACATATAATTATGACATGGACTTCATATCATAAAATGTAGAACCTAGAACCAGGCTCTGATGTCAATTATTGGAAAAATATGATCTCGGCCCTGCATTTTATGATATAAATTTAAGGAGTGTGAATAGAACGGTAACCTTAATCACCACGACACAAGCGATTCAAATCCATGTCTTCAACTATATTCCCTGATTCTCCTTGGACGAAGTGTGGGCTTCGATCTCCCAAGGTGTACCTCTCCTTAAAGCTCCGAAAATCCAAAACCCTAGCTGGCTCCTTGAAAAAAATGGTTGCCTCTCTCAAACCCTAGGATCTTATTTCATTTTTGTGTTCTCGTGTTCTCACGTTTCTAGCTTCATGAGAATTAGAATATGTATAGGCTACAGTAGGGATCATGGACAATTAGGTCGAGCCTCCCAATGAAATTCTGGGCCTTGCCCAATGTCATTAAATATTAATTCAATCCACTAAAGAATTAATATTTTCACTACCTTTCCTAATTCTGTAAATCAATTATTTAATTCGGCTCCCATATTATTTGCTTATTAAATTCCCCATGTTTAAGATAATGCATGCCCATTAATTAAATTAATTTCTGACAATTAATTTAATCAATATCTTTTATCCTTGATCATCCACTCAACCTTATAATTGTGCAAGAACAAATCTGCCTGCAGGACTAAAGCACAATTATCTTTATGAGCTTTCAAGAGGGCATCATCACCCGAATATATTTTTCGGACACAGTTTCCTTTTATAGTCAATATCCCACTCTGTATATAATGTCATTGCCCAATACATAAATTCACAATTTAAAATAAATTACTTAATGTATGAATCAAGGCATGTGCATTATATACAAGGTCAATCACTATATCTGGATTAAGAACCTAAACAATAATAATATCATAGAATCTTAGTTCTTCTTTATTGTCAGAATAAATGAAAGAATTATTCTACTATTTTGATCCATATACATAAAGTATACAAGCATTATTCAATAGTAAAGATATACTATCTCTAAATAATATTTCAGCCCTTCCAGTGGTTTGTCTAACACCACTTAGACTGTGAACCTTTATTATATTATATAAGGAGCTTGATAATCTATTCTTCTGCTATCACATTTGATACTAGATTATCTACAATATATAATATACAGACAATGTGAAAACATGCATTCAAGATTCTCAAATGATTATTATAATAGTATATACTTCAAACGAATAGTTCAGTATAAACCCTAACATTGTTATTATTAAGTCCCTCTAAATTTATGCCTACAATTCTAGTAGACAAAAATTGGGGGAGATTGTTAGGAATATATTGTAGACTTGATGATAGGCTATAAAAACACCTTAGTAGATTTGATTAAGTGTAATTGTAGCTTTTAACGGATAATGTACTCTATCATTCGTTGAAAGAGTAGCTTATGTTTAAATAAGTTTTGGTAGCACATTCCTGCATATTATAATGCCTTAGAGAACTAGACGTTGTAGGATATTCTAAGTCATGTTGACTACTAGATTGATATGTAAAATAGATTGGCTAATTGTAAATATTAGATGCCTTGTAATCTTGCATAAGTGAAATAGAGTTAGCTGCTATGAAGATATTCTCAACGGATGTTCCACAAGGTTTCAACGGCTGATCAACTAAAGTTTCAACGGATGATCAGCCAGACTCTCAATGGGTGATCCAACAAAGTCTCAACGGATGATACAATAGAGTTTCAATGGATGATCAAATTCGAAAAGCAGTTGATAGTGACTTGACAGTCACATGGGTTGATTGTATTCAAATGGAATGTGGCAGCCTATGGCTTTAGAGAATAAAGAAGCATTTTTACTTCCATGCTAACTTTAAGATATTCAAAGATGCTAGATGGAGAAATGGAGTAGCATGTAATTAGACTAAGACACTTTTGTCTTATTAGTTTGTCTTTTTATCATGTAACTTGGTGATATATAAACCAAGAGTAGCAAGTTGAAATAATAAAGCAAGAACTAAGAAACAGAGAAAGCTATATCTGTTAAGAATTTCTCTATTCTAAGTGTATCATAATTGTAAGAAGCTGTGTGCATTTTTGCATCACGAAGTTCTCATCAATATATATATTATCTCTGGTGGGTAAGTTTAATCCACCAGAAAGTTTTTTAACCTTATGTCTAATTAATTTGTGTTTGAATACATCTACATTTTTATTCCGCAATTTTGCATATTTAAACACTGATATATTTACATTTGTGAGAATTTCATAAAATTGAAAAGAAACCAAGAAGTACATTCAACCCCCCTTCTGTAATTCTAGTTGTTAGATTGTTTGGGAATAACAATTGGTATCAGAGCAAGCTCTTGACACACTAAGAGTTTAAAGATCAAAGCAACTAACAACATGAGCAGGAAGGATGTTGGAGTAAAGATCCCGTTCTTGGCTAAAGACAATTATCACCATTGGAAGGTGAAAATGCACCTGGATCTTCTCTCTCAAGATCAAAGGTATGTTGATTGCATTGAGAAAGGCCCTGCATCTTCTCTCTCAAGATGAAAGGTATATTAATAACTTGTGTTTTTTTGTATTCATTTTGAATAAACTGATCACATATACACAATATAAATTTGTCTTATATCCTATTTGTCAAAATAAAACAATGTAGTGTACGAGAAAGAGAATGTTAGTGAGAATCATCACATATTAAATGAATTCTACGCATATTTGAGAGTGACATAATATATAAATCAATAGTTATTCACAGAAGGTAATCATCAAAATTATATATAAAACATGATCACTGTAAATATTATATGGCAGGAAAAAACATGATTTTCATTAGGAAAAACAAGTATCTTCACAAATATTCAGATTCCAAGAGAGATGAGAACTTGGATCCAAAATGTTTAAACCAATTCCAAAAGGGTTCAAAACAGTTTATTGAAATCCAAAAGAATTATATAGATCCAAAAGAGTCCAAAATAATTTATGCAAATACAAAAGTACGTATTCAAAATAATTTACTCAAATCCAAAAATATCCAAATAATCTGTTTAAATCCATAAGAAACTAAAGTATATCCAAATCAGTTTATACGAACTCCAAAACCCATATATATTATCCATGTAATAATATCCACATATCCAAATCGATCTATTCCAAAAGCAAACTTTAAAACATGTAAACATATAAAATGATTCAGTTTATGTACATCTGGATGAATTAACAACTTACATGTATCATATCAAAAATACTAACTAGTTTAAGTTATAAAAAATTAAGGGACTATTCCAAAACATCCAAAATTTCTCAATTCTGATGTACAAGTAATTTAGTATAATTTTAGGAGAATCGCAAAAATATCATCATTCAAACATATACATTTTGTATAGTACCATAAAATGAAAAGAATGGTGAACGTAGTCTTACCTTAAAGTCTTTCAATTTGATGATCATTTTCAAGATTTCTTTTTTCAAGAAAGTCTTTGAAAGACCTCTAATATCGGAAGAAAAACTCACTCCTCATAGCAAAAACAATCTTCATCGATCAACATATTGAAATTTTATAAACCATAGTCCTCTTGAATAGAAGGTACACCAATCATACAAACAAAGTGAAAAGACATATACTATACGAACAAAACGAATCGTGTTGATAGTGTTATATAATAAAATAATATAAAAGACTAGAAGAAAGGAATGGAGAGAATATGGATACTTGTCTTATTATTTCTCATGTATCAAACAATGTACATGCAACTCTTTATATGGGGCAATTGACATATGTTACAGGTGCAGTGAAAAGTCAAAAGTTGGTAAGTCTAAAGGTAAAAGGTAAGAGAGTTAAATAGTTTAGGTAATCAAAAGGTTATTAGGTATACAAGAAGTCATCCATATAATTATTGGGGTTAAACCCAATAGGTAGTATGGGCTTAGTGATAGAAAACATAATTGGATTGGGTAATAATTGTATGGGTATACAATTATTATCATAATTGAGTTGGGTAATAATTGTATGTGTTGACAATTATTATTATAATGGGAATGGGTAATAATTGTACGGGTAGACAATTATTATTGTAATCAGATTAGGTATGTCTTGTTGGCTAAGTTTGTGATGGCTATATATACATAGTCATGTTATTATTTTGATGTATGCTTGAGTATTGTTTGACTTAAGTATTACTTGAGTGAATACCGTTTGGAGAGATTGATTGTATTATTGATAATTGTTTGGATTAATAATACAAGTTGGGATGTGGGTATTATCGTGTCATATATTGTGTGTGTATTTTGCATTGTTTGTTTGGTTGTATATTTGTGTGTATTCCCCCTAACAATAATAATTATCCATAACAATTCTTTAATAATTATTCAGCTCATTGTCCAATGTCCATGATAAAGGTTCCTTTAAATTCAAAGCATCATATGGCATCCCGTATCACCCAACTCAGACCTATAGACTCAGCTACCTAAATGTTGAATCTATGTTTATCTTGATATATAATGTGGGTGGTTTATCATGACCAATTATTTACCTGTTGTTGAGTTTGCCTTTTGACCTTCATCAATAATATCTCGGTTTTAATCTGCCAAAATATTCATAGTCATAGCCTTTATACTAAAAAATCTATTACTATTTACTAAATTAAATGGTTTTCAATTAATAACCTGGTAAGATTAATTACCAATTATCTAATTAATCACTATAAAATTCCCTAGCCGAATAATTTTGATTCCCGTTTTATTAAAAACTAATCCTGATTAATTATTACTCCCTATTATTGGGTAATGAATACAACACAGGGGGTGAATGTGTTTTGGATATTTTAATAAGGCTTTTTGGATATTTGTTGTTTAGTTAACAAAGCAAATTAGAAATGCAATAATATTATGCTGAAATAAAACAGAGCACACAATGTTTCAAAACTCATTTAATTTTGTATTAAAATAAAGCTTGTATTTGGCTACAAATCATGGGTTCTTTGAAATTAAAGAACTCAGCTTCTTCCTTGAGAGAGTTACTATAAAAACTAGATCTGTTTGATTTAAAAGCAAAGGACCAGTGTTTACTTTATAGATTAGTAAACACAGGTTTACACAACATGCAATAAGATGTACTAAACCCTACTTTAAGTTATCTCTAAAGCTTTCCATTTCTGGCATAGTAAATCCTTGCATAGCCTGTTGATCTGTGATTTTTCTTTGTTAGTTAATCTTGGCATTTGATCTTGTACTCTTCAAGATGCTTTTGTAGACTTTACAATTTAAGTGATTAGATCATTTGTTGATTAAAAATCTTGAATATTTATCTTGTCTGCATTCTGTACTTGAGCTTCATGTCGAGATCTCTAGTTGTTGTTATAGAGAACTGACATCTCGATAAGTATAATGGCTTATCGAGATCTCTTAGTTCTCTACAAGTGTTTTGACTTGTCAAGGTCTCCGAGTTCTCGATAGGTGAACTTGGTTTGTCGAGATCTCTGAGTTCTCGATAGGTAACTTTGACTTGTCGAGATCTCTGAGTTCTCTATAAGTGAACTTGGCTTGTCGAGGTCTCCCAATCTCTGCATGTAGAAATAACTTGTCGATATCTCTAATCATCATATCTTCATTTGCCTTGTCGATATCTCTTAGTTCTCGGTATGCATAAATGACTTGTCGATATCTCCAATCTTCATATCTTCATTTGACTTGTCGATATCTCTGGGACTTCTCGATAGGTCAATTTGGACTTCTCGATAAGTTATTCTGGAGTTATCGAATAACTTCTCCATATGACTTGAGCGTGACTTGTAGATATCTTGACTTAAAACATTTTTCCCAAAACAGATTTATTCAACTCCAAGCTTCTTCACAATTTCTCTGAGGCATGATCTTCTTGATCTTCTTCTAGAGTTTATTCTTAGGCTTGAGACTGTTTACAGAATAATACTCCAGTCTAATCTTTGACATTATTACAGACTCAAATAATACAGTACAAAATATAAATTTAAATTATCATACAACTGATTCTTAGCACTGTCAATTTGACTTAGTCTTGTTATGATACAGGCATTGTGACGGCATCAACCCCGGGGCCAGGAGTTGACGTCACTAAACATAATTTCCTAAAAATATAAACAACAGAATTATTATTAGAACATATTAACTTGACCCCAAACTAAGATCCGATCCAGGTTCAAGTATAATTCAGGTTCTCAATAATACAAACTCTTCATTTACTATCTAAGACACACCAACTTTATTCAGCAACTCTTCAGACCTCAGGGTCTGATACAAACTACCTCAGAGGAGCCAGGTCCAATAGGGGCGGGAACACGGGTCGGTCTGACTGATCTTCTAGGCATCTGCGAAATATACATAACAGTTTGCAAGGGTGAGCATAATCGCTCAGCAGTACCAAATATGAATAACAGATTAAAACAGTAAAGTAACAATAATGGGAACAGAGCTGTAATCACGATATCAACATTTCATAATGATAATCAAAGTAACTGGATATCACTAATTAGCATGCTTTATGAAATCAACATTATAGTGTGCTGCGTAATACCAGAGTCAAATTTTAGCATGCTAACCATTTTATAAAACCGCTGTATCAATCAATCATGCTTTCATATAATTCACAAATCCCAATCAGATACATAGCGGATATGTGAAGACAGCTGATCAGGCTATCAATACCAGACGGCTCTAACTGCCATCCCATTTACCTGTTCCGGAACTCAGAGACTAGATAGGTCTCTGACCTGCTGGACTAATCGGTTTTATATTGCGCGCAACCGAATTAGCCTCTTACGCCACCTCAATAGGCCTACTCTGGCCCCAATGTATCCCATATCTGACCGTTTTATCCAGTTTTCAAAAACACTTGTACCTATCTCATTTTCAAAATCATTTATCTAGCCAGCACACATATAAAATCCGTTTCGTAAATCATTTTATTTGAGACAGGTACCTTTCGAAGTTACTTTTCCCCAAAACAATTCGAAAACAGAAATTTTATAACTATAGGGGATACGTAACTTAAAACATTTCTGTTCCATTACGAGAATAAAACATTTAGCTATCCATATACACTGAACCATAAAAGAATGGTCAGGGGTGAAATGAATATGTCCTAAGTCCAATCGTGTATTAGGATTTAGGAATAACTTTTATGTAATCTGTTTTGATTTCATTGATATTAATAAAGACTTGTTTTGTTTTTATTATGGGTTTTATCTATTTAAGTGTTTAAATAAGATATACCATAGTTTAGAGTAAAGCTTTTTATGGATTATGATGAGATCATAATAGTGAGACCTAAAAAGATGATAACTCTAAACTTAAATAGTTCCTGGTCATAGGATTACTAATTGGTAATTAATAATCCGCAAAGATCGGTACATACTATGCTTGCTTCATTATGAAGGATGTCTGTTCTCATAGACATTTGTGTGGTGACACTATAGCTAGTATATAGGTGCTTATTATGGAATAAGTTCACTGAACATGACTCGCACAGCTGAACAACTGATGGAGTTCACTCACGTGTCAGCAGTTGTTCACATAGTGATAGTTGTACAAGTATCCTTAGACTTGAGGTCATCATAGTCATCTTGTGTACACTGAACTATGCTTTGGTTTAGTTCTTAGTCTCCAGGGATAATTATTAGGGCTCTTCTGGGTATAGGAATTTGTACACGAAGATAGTGTATGATCAATAAAGGATCTACCCCTTCCAGTGAAGGAAGCGAATGTTCAAGGCTGATCCACTTATGCTAGTTCAGGAATCTCTGGCCAGAGTGAATGAAATTAGAAAGGAGTTTCTAATTTGCATAGAACTACGCATAGTAAATGGTAAACAAGTGATTGAATTAGATAGGCTTGACACGAGATCCATGCCTTGTATTTAATCGGGACATTGTAGGGTAGAAGAAGTTTATTGTACGGTAACTATTCACTGACAGGTTCTTTGTATTCTAAGCAGTGAATTCATATTATCCGGATAGTCGCGATATGTTGAGAAGCATCACTCACGATGTAGAATAAATATGATTAATTAATTAATCATATTTAATAAATTAGAGAATTTATATAAATAATGATAAAATAGTTTTATTATTATTTATTTCTACTACCGGCTTAATATTGAACCTACAGGGTCACACCATAAAAAGAGAATGATTTAATGGTGGAGGAATTAATTAATAATGGCTAATAATTATTTATTTATGAAATAAATAATTAATTGGCAAATTTAATAATTGATTAAATGAGATTTAATTGATTATAAATTAATTAAGAAAAGTTCTTAATATTATTAATTAAGAATTTAATTTTTGGAAATTAAATCAAGAGAGAGAATTATTTCTAAAGTGTTTAGAAAAAGGATTAATGATTAAAAGGTGTTTTAATTATTAATGAGAATAATAAATGGGATGATAATAATAATATTTATGGGAAAATTTCAGCTGAAAATTTTGCCTATAAATACACTATTATAGACCCTAATTTTATTCCAACCTTGAAACCCGAAAACCCAAAATGTTTGGAAAACCCAATTCTCTCCACCTCCTTCCTCCTCCTTAACATCGTTTTCTTGGTGGATACCGGTGGAGTGCTTCACACTTGAGGAGCAACTGCTAAGGATCTCTGATCGTTGTCTCCGAATTATTTTAAAAGGTTAGATTCGATCCCTCGAATTTTTATTCACGATTTATATGCTTTTATTTGGATTTTGTATGTGTAAAAGTGTTTTGCCATGCCCCCGCTGCGTTAAAAATCCAACAATGGTATCAGAGCATAGGTTGTATGCATATAGATCTGTGGTAAAAATTTCAGAATTTTATGTGCTTGTATGAATTAATTATGATTTTTACAAGTTATATTATGAATTAATTTTGTCTGATGAGAAATCGTTTCTCAGAATATTTTTGAATGTTGATCTGGGTTCTAAAAGTGTTGTAGATCGTCTGAGTATTTTTTTCATAATTTTAGGATGTATAGATTTCTTATTATGAATTTTTGAAGTTGTTTCAATTAAAATTCGTAATTAAATAAATCATATATATATATATATTATTTGTAAGTATATATATTTGCTTTTATCTGTACATCTGCATATTTGTGTCTGCTGTTTGTCTACTGTTACAAAGAAAACGGCAGAAAAGGACATACACGGAATTCGAGGAAGCTGTTGACGGCTGCTGAAACAAAAAAAAATAAAAATTATAGGGGTGTAACGCATTCCGGGAATGCGTTACACACCTGTGGCGCATTCACGGAATGCGTTACACCCTTTAATGGCTTAAAAGGGGTGTAACGCATCACCGGAATGCGTTACAGCCCGTCTGTTGATATTAAAATTGATTTTCTGGGAGTTTCGTAACTCCGTTTTGGGGGTGCAATATACCGTTGGATTCGTTTTTTCGAGACGGATCTAATGGAGTGATCAATTTTAGTTTATACAAAAGTTTTGAACTGTTTATATTTCCATGAAGTGTTTTAAAGCTATTTTTAACTGTTTAAGTTGCTTTTAAATGCTTCATGTGATACATAGAGATGTATAATGCTTAGAATAATATGCTAGATGATATAACATGCCTACCTTGATGTTTATTCATGTTGATATATGTGATATATGCTTAGTTTATCATGCGATGATAGATTTAGGTGAACTTAAATAAACCTAAGGCGTTTGTTAGACAACCTAGTATAGTGAAATTGTTTCATAACCTTAATAACAATATTATGAATACAATCATGAGATTCTTGTGTTTGTGAAACACGTTATTGAATATGAATTTTCGATATGAGAGAAAGGATGATTCTGTCAACAACAGATTTCTATCTGTAAGAAAGGGTTATTAAGTGACGCCTCTTGACAATGCTCCACCCGATCTGGGAATCATCTGATTATTGATTATTGATTTGAAATATTTAATTTAAAAGGAAGAATCTCTTTATAATATGATTATGATTGTAACGTAATATAATCCCTCTAAAATTAAATAATATCAAGTAGTAATTGGCCAATGACACAACGGGCTTGTGTCGGTCATAGCCTTCCAACATGGTAGAAAGTAGTTCTTATTTTTGAATCATTATCGTTTCGTGCCACAGCCGAGGGCTTTGATTTTGAAATAAGAAATACTTGTCTATTACATAGAGATGTGTACATTGAATAAGAATCTAAAGGTCGTTACGTGCCACAGCCGTGGGCCTTTGGGGACTGATTCAATTGTACGGAATGTTGGGTTTGACTTGACTTAGAGTATTGAGTTTGTCGTGCCACATCCGTGACTCAATTATTCAAGAGGCTAAAGTTTGATTAGGGAATAACATTAGATGTAATGACAAGAGTTGTCTGCCTATTGAACATTACATGGCATTTCGTGCCACAGCCGGGGTTGTGTAATGGAATGTAGGATCCCTATTCCCACTAGCATTATGAATGCTTAATTTTTCATGTAGGGGGTTGAATAAATTAGGAAAACTAGTGGGAGCCACTTATGAATAAAGACCCGATTCATATAGTGTTTTGAAATGAAATCGAATATTTGCTGAGTGATGTTATGTGTTTATCATTTACAGATTTACTTTTTACGTTATATCTTCTGCACTATCACTCAGGAGCATACTAGATGCTCACAAATTGACTGGTCCTAATTATGCTGACTGGCTTCGAAACTTGAGAATTGTTCTCAGGATTGAGAGGCTGGAATACGTGATTGACTCACCTAAGCCTACTGAATCTGCTAGTGATGCACATAATGATGAACATGTTGTGTATCGTAGGTGGATAGATGATGCAAATGTTGCTCAATGCATCATGCTAGCTTCCATGAACATTGAGCTACAGAAGCAACATGAGCATATGGATGCTCACACTATCCTCATGAATCTACAAGAGTTGTATGATGTGGCGGGGAGGACAGCTCGATATGAGATATCGAAGGAGCTGTTCGGTTGTAGGATGTCTGAGGGATCATCTGTGAATGACCATGTACTTAAGATGATCAATTTGATTGAACGTCTTGGACAACTTGGTTTTGTCATGGATGGGGAGCTGAGCCAAGACCTGGTCTTGCAATCGCTTCCGAGTTCGTTCTCGCAGTTTGTTGTGAACTTTCACATGAATAAGTTGGATGTCAGCCTGCCTGAACTCCACAACATATTGAAGACTGCGGAATCGAATTTTCCCCCTAAGAAGAGTTCTGTTCTTCTAATTGGTGAAGGTTCCAATCTTAAGAAAAGGAAGAGGAACTCTTCCAAGAAGAAGAAAGTAGGTGAGAAAATGCCGGTTCCACCAAAAGCTGAAGACCCCGAGAGCAAAGTTGTTTGCTTTCACTGTAACAAGGTGGGGCACTGGAAGAGGAACTGCAAGGTTTACCTTGCAGAATTGAAGAAGAAGGGTAGTGAGACTACCGCTTCTGATTCAGGTATGTTCATGATAGAAGTGAATATGTCATTTCTACTTGGATATTAGATACCGCCTATGGTTCTGACATCTGCAATTTGTTGCAGGGACCAAGGATAAGTAGGACTCTTGAGGAAGAGGAGGTGATTCTACTGATGGGAAATGGAGCAAGAGTTGCTGCTGAAGATGTAGAATCATTTCATTTACATATGCCTACGGGCAAGACTATTGTTCTAAATAATTGTTATTTTGTTCCCTCGATTGTGAGGAATATTATTCCCATGTTAGACTTGGATGGATTTTCATTTATTATTGAGAATAATGAATGTTCTATTCTTAGAGATAATATTCTTTATGGACGTGGTGCTTTAACTAATGGTCTGTATGTATGTGACATAATTTATTTCAAATTGAACAAACTAATAAAAGAAAAGGGATGATGAAAATCTCACTTTATAGTGGCATTGCAGTCTCCATTTAGTAGACATGGAGAGAGGACTGCAAATTTGCTAGGAATGGTACACACAGATGTATGTGGACCAATGTCTACGCAAGCCATGGGTGGATTTTCATACTTCATTACTTTCATAGATGATAGATCTAGATTCAGATATGTGTTTGATGAAACACAAGTCTGAGGCCTTTGAAAAGTTCAAAGAATATAAGTATGAAGTGGAGAAACAACCAAACATAGTATTATAACTCCTCGATTAGATCGAGGTGGTGAATACTTGAACGTAGAGTTTCTGGATTATCTCAAAGTAAATGGTATAGTCTCCCAGTGGACTCCTCCAGATTGGTATCTGAAAGGAGAAATTGAACTTTGTTAGACATAGTTCGGTCCATAATGAGCTATGCAAATCTTCCAGTATTCCTATGGGGTTATGCATTGGAAACCTCAGCATATTTACTGAATATGGTGCCTTCCAAATCTGTTCCTCAAACTCCGTATGAGATATGGAAAGAAAGGAAACCGAGTCTTAAACACGTTAAGATTTGGGGATGTCCAGCTTATGTCAAGTAAGTTGACCCAAATAAGCTGGAATATCGATGCGTAAAATGTAGTTTTGTGGGATATCCTAAAGAGACTTTAGGGTATTACTTTTACACCGATCATCGGGTGTTTGTATCCAGACATGCTACCTTCTTGGAAAAGGAGTTTATCCTTGAAGGAAACAGTGGGAGCAAAATTGAACTTGATGAAGTTCAAGAAGCACAAACTACTACGGATCAAGTGGAAACACCTGTTCTGACTGAACAACCTTTTGTGGAATAGCCCATTCATAGGTCAGGGAGAGTGTCTCGCCAACCTGAGAGGTAATATGGCCTTGTCATTGAGAATGACAATGAGTTGTCGATCATTAATGATGACGACCCTGTGACCTATAATGAGGCTATGAGTAGTGTTGACTCAGAGAAATGGCATAGTGCCATGAAATCCAGAATGGAATCTATGTATACGGTATACAAAAGATAGATTATAGCAGATGGCCAGGTGGAGACCTTTAAGGCCAGGCTTTTGGGAAAAGGATTCAAACAAAGGCAATGGATTGATTTTGATGAAACCTTTTACCTGTAGCCCTGTTAAAATCAGTTCGGATTTTGCTTGCGAATGCTGCTTACTACGACTATGTGATCTGGAAAATAGCCAGATGGTTTTCTTTCCAAGGGAAATGAAAACCTAGTGTGTAAGCTGCTGCGAACCATATGTGGTTTAAAGCAAGCTTCTCGAAAGATGGAACATTCATTTTGATGAGACAATCAAAGAGTTTGATTTTATCAAAAACGCAGATGAACCATGCATCTACAAAAGGGTTAGTGGGAGCGCGGTAACATTTCTTATATTGTATTGAATTAGAGTTGACACACATAACAACATAGCAGACCCACTCACAAAGCTACTTTATGAAAGTCACTTTGATCGTCAAGATGGGTATTAGATACCAGAGTGATTAGCTTTAGTACAAGTGGGAGATTGAAAGGAATATGTCCTAAGTCCAATCGTGTATTAGGATTTAGGAATAACTTTTATGTAATCTGTTTTGATTTCATTGATATTAATAAAGACTTGTTTTGTTTTTATTACGGGCTTTATCTATTTAAGTGTTTAAATAAGATATACCACAGTTTAGAGTAAAGCTTTTTATGGATTATGATGAGATCATAATAGTGAGACCTAAAAAGATGATAACTCTAAACTTAAATAGTTCCTGGTCATAGGATTACTAATTGGTAATTAATAATCCGCAAAGATCGGTACATACCATGCTTGCTTCATTATGAAGGATGTCTGTTCTCATAGACATTTGTGTGGTGACACTATAGCTAGTATATAGGTGCTTATTATGGAATAAGTTCACTGAACATGACTCGCACAGCTGAACAACTGATGGAGTTCACTCACGTGTCAGCAGTTGTTCACATAGTGATAGTTGTACAAGTATCCTTAGACTTGAGGTCATCATAGTCATCTTGTGTACACTGAACTATGCTTTGGTTTAGTTCTTAGTCTCCAGGGACAATTATTAGGGCTCTTCTGGGTATAGGAATTTGTACACGAAGATAGTGTATGATCAATAAAGGATCTACCCCTTCCAGTGAAGGAAGCGAATGTTCAAGGCTGATCCACTTATGCTAGTTCAGGAATCTCTGGCCAGAGTGAATGAAATTAGAAAGGAGTTTCTAATTTGCATAGAACTACGCATAGTAAATGGTAAGCAAGTGATTGAATTAGATAGGCTTGACACGAGATCCATGCCTTGTATTTAATCGGGACATTGTAGGGTAGAAGAAGTTTATTGTACGGTAACTATTCACTGACAGGTTCTTTGTATTCTAAGCAGTGAATTCATATTATCCGGATAGTCGCGATATGTTGAGAAGCATCACTCACGATGTAGAATAAATGTGATTAATTAATTAATCATATTTAATAAATTAGAGAATTTATATAAATAATGATAAAATAGTTTTATTATTATTTATTTCTACTACCGGCTTAATATTGAACCTACAGGGTCACACCATAAAAAGAGAATGATTTAATGGTGGAGGAATTAATTAATAATGGCTAATAATTATTTATTTATGAAATAAATAATTAATTGGCAAATTTAATAATTGATTAAATGAGATTTAATTGATTATAAATTAATTAAGAAAAGTTCTTAATATTATTAATTAAGAATTTAATTTTTGGAAATTAAATCAAGAGAGAATTATTTCTAAAGTGTTTAGAAAAAGGATTAATGATTAAAAGGTGTTTTAATTATTAATGAGAATAATAAATGGGATGATAATAATAATATTTATGGGAAAATTTCAGCTGAAAATTTTGCCTATAAATACACTATTATAGACCCTAATTTTATTCCAACCTTGAAACCCGAAAACCCAAAATGTTTGGAAAACCCAATTCTCTCCACCTCCTTCCTCCTCCTTAACATCGTTTTCTTGGTGGATACCGGTGGAGTGCTTCACACTTGAGGAGCAACTGCTAAGGATCTCTGATCGTTGTCTCCGAATTATTTTAAAAGGTTAGATTCGATCCCTCGAATTTTTATTCACGATTTATATGTTTTTATTTGGATTTTGTATGTGTAAAAGTGTTTTGCCATGCCCCCGCTGCGTTAAAAATCCAACAAGGGGTACTTGCCTTGCAACGCTTTACAAACCCTAATAGCTTTCACGTTGACTTCGATCCTGGAACGACTCGATTGGGATCTACAATTACAGAATACCCTAATTAGTTATGCCGACATGCTTGATATCCTCAAATCCTAATAACCCAAATCCGACAACCCGAATCGTATTATTATTATACACACAAAACCCGTAATCACATAGTCACATAGTCGGAAATATTGTTAGGGTGACACATAAATATATATTTTCGAACATATTTTTAGGAAATTTTGGCAGCATCTTCTTTATTTATAAGACTACTCGTCGATTGCAATCGACGTCAACAATTCTCAACCATCCACAATATTATTTTATCCTTTTATACAACTTACACTCCAATACCAATCACGATTAATTATTTAAGTCCAAAAATATTTTAAGAAAATATCATTTTATTTATTTATAAAATTTAGGACTCAGAACATCGTCATCACCGTCCACCGTCGACTCACCGAAGTTCATCGTCCCGATATGATACGGGTTCCCAAATAAATTATACCGATTAATATTATTTCCCGCAATGAAAGTTTTAATTTCACGAATACTAATCATTTATTTTCCTGCAGAAAAGAAAATAGTAATTAAAATTATAACAGTTAGCCCACTGCTTTCAAACCCAGCCCAACAGTCAACCCAACTGTAAGGCCCAACAAAGAAACCAAGCAACAGAGAACAGAACGGAGCGCCACACCCGCGGCCGGAACACGGCAACACACGGCCGCCCACACACACCAACACACACACACATTCACACCCACACATATTCACACACACACATATTCACACATACATACACAATCACGCACACATAAATATATATATAAAGAAATGAATCGATTGGAAATCGAACAGAAGAACCGGAAGTAATTACCGGAACTGGAGGCCGGAGAATCACCGGGAAAAAGGAAGAAGAAAAACGGAAAGGAAACGAAGTGAATCGGAGAAGAAGAAGCCGAGAGCACAGGGCAAAGAAAAAAAACAACCGAGATAAAAGAATAAGGTTGAGGGAGTGTAAGATACTGTGAACACGTGTCCTAGCAAAATTGGATACGTGTTAACTTCTTAATATAAGTTGTCAACACGTATCACTGAATACTCAGGGGCTCGATTTTTAACCCGAATTCTTATTTTTTTGCGAAACAAAATACGATTTAAATGTATCAGAAAAATCTTGAAATACTCTTAAAATTTCAGAAATTTCCCGAAGTTTCCAAAAAATAATTTCAAAATTTTTAAAACAATTCTTAAGGTACTCTTGGTACCCAGTTTTTAACAAATAATGAAATGACACTCGGTGAAACAAATCCCAAAAATTTTTCAAAATAATTTTAAAATTCTTCGTATAATACAAATTTAATAAAATATAAATTTCATAATTTTTAAAGATTCCCATAATTAAATATGGATTTTAGCATTTAACACACTCAAAAAATCATTTAAAATGAATAATTAACGAAATATTGATTTCTCAATTTTATAAAGTCCTAAAAAATAATTATTGAAATTATAAAATTAGAAAACTAATTTTAAAGACAACCCAAATATTTATGGAATTAAAATTACCATAAAATCACTTTTACAAGTAAAATAAATCATGTAACTCACTAATAAATCTCACAATTCAATCCCACTTATCAACAAATCATAATTAATTAAATAATAATCAATAACCGCTGCCAAAAACCATTATACATATTTTATTTATTTACTTAAACCTTTATTACACTTCCAAATAAAATAGAATTAAAATAAAAATACACGAGTCGTTATATTCCTTCCCCCTTAAAAAGATTCTGTCCCCATAATCTAATTTAACTAAACAAATGAGGATATTTATCAAGCATGTCTGACTCCAATTCCCAAGTAGACTCTTCTACTCGAGGATTTCTCCACAAAACTTTTACTATAGGAATTGATTTATTCCTAATGACTCGTTCCTTACGGTCTAGGATTTGAATTGGTTGTTCTACATAGGATAAATCTGGTTGAAGTTCAATCGGTTCATATTCTATGACTTGATTCGAATTAGGGACATAGGGCTTCAACATAGACACGTGGAACACATTATGAATGTGCTGCCACTGCGGTGGTAACGTTATCTCATAAGCGACCTTTCCTACTTTCTTCAAAACCTCAAAGGGTTCTATGAATCTAGGGCTAAGTTTACCCTTCTGACCAAATCGTACTAACCCTTTCCAAGGAGATACTTTTAGTAACACCAAAGCTCCTATATCAAAGTCCATGTCTTTCCTATGCAAATTTGCGTATTTTCTTTGTCTATCTTGAGCTGCTTCCAATCTTTTCCGAATCAACAGTATAGCATCTCTAGTCTGCTGAACCAACTCAGGGCCTAACACTTTCTTTTCTCCTACCTCATCCCAGTACAATGGTGACCTACAATTCCGTCCATACAAAGCTTCATAAGGTGGCATCCCTATACTGGCATGGTAGCTGTTATTATATGAGAACTCAATCAAAGGTAGATGCTCATCCCAATTACCCTTAAAATCTAGAACACAGGCTCTCAACATATCCTCTATAGTCTGAATTGTCCTCTCACTTTGGCCATCCATCTGAGGATGATAAGCAGTGCTCATATTCAATTTCCTTCCTAGGCACTCTTGGAATTTAGTTCAGAACCTGGAATTAAATCTCGGGTCTCGATCCGACACTATAGAAACAAGAACTCCATGTTTGGTAACTATCTCATCCAAGTATAACTTAACTAACTTTTCCAATGAATACCTTTCATTAATCGGAAGAAAATGCCCCGACTTAGTCAATCTATCAATGATTACCCAAATAGCATCATGATTCGCTCTCGTCTTTGGCAATCCTACTACAAAATCCATAGCAATGTCTTCCCATTTCCATTGGGGAATCTCCAAAGGTTGTAACAATCCACTTGGTCGTTGATGCTCTGCTTTCACCGTCTGACACACGTGACATTTACTTACCCAATTGGCAATATCTTTCTTCATTCCTGGCCACCAAAAATTTCTCTTCAAATCCTGGTACATCTTGGTACTACCAGGGTGGATAGAAAACCTAGAGTTGTGTGCTTCCTGCAATACCTCGTTCTTCAACTCTGTTACATTAGGAATCCAAACTCTGGATGAAAATCTATACAAACCTTGACTATCTTTTTGAGTACACAGCTCTTCTCCTGTCAAAGTATCCAACTCTTGTTCCATAACTCCTTCTTGACACCTTTTGATCTTTTCCATCAATGCTGGCTGGAAAGTAACTTCATATAGCTGCTCCTGACTTTCATTTGGTACTCGAACTTCAATTTCCATTCTTTCTAAATCTTGCGCCAACTCTTCCGCTATGACGACTATGTACAAGCAGTTGAATGAAAACAGGCATTATGACGACTATGTTTAGGCGATTAACAATAATTATACTACTCCAATTCCTTCCCAATTCACTACAACCACCCAACCATCAACAATACATCAAACACAACTTATATCAACGCAAAGTCAGTCCCTAATCCTAAGTTTCCAACTCATTCAACCACAAACAAGACCTATGAACTATAATCAAGATTCAATTACCAAAACACTTCCAAATCAAACCAAACTACTAATAATCACAATCAATGCTTCACATTTCATAAAACCAATCATTAAACTTACTAACATATAAATAAAGACTAGGGTTTGAATTTTATACCTTCCTTGGTGTGTGGTAAGTTGCTAGGAAACCTTAGGGAGCTTTGATCTATCCTCCTACTAGCTTGATCTGTCTAAAGAAATCAAGAACACAAAATTAATTTCAAGAAAGTACTATTCATCATCTTCTTGAATGATTTATAGAAAATGCTAGGAAAGGATTTTGAAGCTAAGATTCCTATGAAGTATGTAACTTAAATAGGAGAAACTAGGATAATTACCTTGTAAATTAGCAAGTGGAGGAGCTTGGACTTCCCTTTTGTTAAGAAACAAGCCGAGAGCAAGAAGCTTGGAAATGGGGGGGGGGATGAAATGTTGCTTGGTTGATTTTTATGAATGAAATGAAATTCTTGGTTGAAAATTAACCTTTCAAAATATCTTTACTTTTGCTTTAATAAAGTGATGATCTCACCTTGATTACATCATCACAAGGACACTTGTTCAATCCTTATGGTTGGATGATGTCATCCTCCCCTAATCCCTTTGATTAATGCTTAATTTTTGGGCTAATCTCCTTGTTATTTGCATAAGCTTGATCTTTGGTCGCTTATTTGTTTTACGGTTCGCCTTACTCTCGTTAATCGTTTGAGGGATCATATCCGGGATCTTCTTACTCAGGTTCCCCTAAACCTTTCTCAATATTTTATATCCCTTTTATGGTCCTCTCTTATAATCCTTGAATTTAAATCCTTTTAATCATGTTACCTTATACTCAATTCTTTCGGTATCTGGTGGATTTTCGGGAAAAATCAAAGTGTTTAAATTTGGATTCTGACGATCTTTACATACACTCATATATTCTATGGAGTACTAATAAGATCTCAGAATATCAATAAAAGAACCCTACATAGGGTGGCATAAAAAATTCCCTTAATCAGCAAAATCAGCAAAATCATTATTCATAAGGATTACAAAAAGTCCAAAATTTTTGGGGTTATTACACACAGACACAGATGTCAGTGCCATGCTTGTTTCTATAGGCTATGCTCTTAACCCTTCCAATTTAGGTGAGGTTAGGAGAATGGGCCTTAGAAAGGAATGGAGCTTTCTTTGTGATTCTTTCATTAAGACATTTTATGGTAAGATAAGCAATTTTGATGCAGTTACATACTCACTTGTTAACATTCTATATATGCTGCTTATTGATAAGCACTATAACTTAAGTGAGTCTGTCATGTATGAGTTAGGTTTCAAATTATGAGACATTAAGAAGAGAAATAAGAACATCTATTATGCTAGATTCTTTATGATAATAGCTAATCATGTTTCTAAGGATCTCTCTATTGAGAACCCAACAAACAAGCTTGATTGTTGGGTCCAAGAGAAGAGAGTTATTTTTGATTTAAACAGGACAAATCACCACAGTGAGGTTCCCCTCATATATTTGCCAATCATGGAGGAACCTCAGGTAAGTGAAGTAAACACTTATGTCTCTATTACTTCCCAACCACCAGTTTCTTTGAAAACTTCTGTGGCAATGGCATCTGTGACAATGACCAAACAGATGCCTACCCAAGTCACACAATCAAAAATTTCAAAGTCCAAGTGTAAGAAACCCCACTCTAGTTCCTCTCAAAAGGGACTAGTTTCAAAAACTACTAAATCCAAATAGGGGAGTGTGGAGGGGAGTAAGATTGGTGAGGGACAGGGTGAACATCAAAGAAACCCTAAGAATAAGGAGAATGAGGTATGTGTAACCCAGCCTAGCCACACTGCAGTTTCCCAACAAACTGTAGTGCTTAATAAGGATTCTAGCTCATTACTAGTTGCATCCTCCCAAAAGGATGTCACTATTGAAACAAGCTCTCAACCAAGAGCACATGCCAAAAGGGGAAGAGACACACACCAACCTCAAACTTATATAAGAAAGAAGAAATTAAAACCTATAGGGGAGTCACAGGGTGCACACACAGTGCCAACTACAGTCAAAGACTCAGTTACTGCACCATCTCAAAGTCAGATTGATGTGGCTCCAGTAAATGTGGAGTGACAGCCAAAATCTCTCATATTGAAACACCTTAAATACAAAATTCTCCTACAAACTCACTGGATGTGGACATGATAAACACATCAATTCCTGATTCTCCATCTTTAACTCTCATGGAGGAGCCAAAATCTCAAGCAGCTGAGCATCATCTTTTAGATGATTTATTGGCTCACTTGCCATTTCTTTCTAAAAATACTGAGAAATCTGTGGATAATCTCAAATCAATCACCATAGATTCTACAGTAGTTTCTAATCCAAACTCTTTCATTTCTACTTTCTCAACGGATATTGTTCATCTGTTGACTAGTGACGGATGTGCTTAACAACAATTATCCGTTGAATTTCTCAACTACTATTTCAACGGATGTTTCTCATCTGTTGAAAGTCTCTACATCACTTGAAATTTCAATAAATGTTACAAGTACAGATGACTTAGTGGTTGTTCAATCACTATTAGGATTAAGGGAAGGGAGTGAATAGAGTGAGAGTCTGAGTTGCACTTAGGAAAAAGGAGAGGAAATGAGTAATAAAATGCATGTTATTTCTTCCAACATGGAAAAAGTGAGTGAGAGGAGTCCCACCTTAGATGGTGAGGGTGTGAGGGTGGGAAGCCAAGGGGAGCCCTTGATGCAACAAAAGAGAGAAAATGAGAGAAACGCAGGTACCATAGAAGAATGGGAAGAGCCCATTGTTAGTGAGTTAAGGGATGTCGATGAGGCAGAAAAGAAGAATCTATTTCAGCAAGAATATCAAGATGTTTTAGACTCTGTTTCTTTCGAAGCTGAGGCATTGACTCATCCTGTTCCAGCTTATCAAATTCTAGCTGAACAGGGCAATGAGGCTGCTGAGAGGGTATTAAATTTGGTGCACACAACTGCTTCTATGCTAAGGGCCAAGGATGCAATCAACTCTCTTCCACCTCCAGCTGGTGATGACTTTGAGTTAGATTCTAGTGGTACATTTGGAGATGCTTCAAATGAGGAAGATGATGTCATGGACATAGGGGGGATGCAGGTCCTAGTTCAAGCACAAGCACTCCAGCCTGGATGTTTAGCAAGGACTGCAGTGACCATCATTTTAAATTAACACTATTCCACCTTATCCATCAAACTCAGATAACTCTTCAAGCCACTACATATGCCAACACCAAAGGTCTTTTCCAAGCCCATTTTGAATCTCTACAACTGCATAAGATTCAATCTCTCAAACAAAGTCAAGATGTGGATGATATCAAGATAAACATTGAACAAGACAAGAAGGACATAATTGAAAGAATGGAGTCTAAACTTCCTAAAGCCATAATGAGAGACTTTCACCAGAAAATCAGGAATGATTATGACATAAGTAGCAAAATTGATTCTTTGGACACTAGGCTGACAGATCTGGAAAATTCATTCACCAAGATCCAGATCAACCAAGTCCACCAGACACTCCTTCTTCAGAAATTGGTGGATGCTCAAACTTCAACCCCTGCCTTGCTTGATGATAACAAAAAGGGGGAGAAAGATGTTATTGTCCAAGCTAATGAGGGGGAGAAGGATGTGCACATTCAAGTCAGCAGAGTGATTATTCCAGCAATTACTTTCTCTAAACCACCAGTTCTAGATAACATTGACTTGATCAATATTGCAGCAGCTGAGCTCAGGCTGAATGAACAAATGAAGAAAATTGATGAAAGGATTGAAAATGTTTTTGGTCCAATTGCAAAGCAAGATAAATCCGTGAAACACTTCACGCAATTGAGACAAATTCCTATCAGTGAAATGAGCTTGAGGAATATGGAGAGAGGTCAAACCTCTGCTAGAAGACAGTCAAAGGCCAATGTGATCTTGAAGCCCAAGAAACATTCATCAAAACATTCTACCAAGAATCCTTTGGACCTAGTCTATGCAACTCATCAGCCTGATGAAAAGAAACTGCTTGGTCACTCTGTTGCAAACGTCAAGGATCCCAAAGAGTCAGTTTTAAAGAAAAGGATAGCAAAAGTATATAGGTATGGAAAAGAAATTTGTGTGATGGCTGGACATCCATAATTTGCAAAAGCCAAGAAAGAAGAGAAACTGAGACTCAAGCATCAGAAAAGGCAGGTTGTCTTAGAAGCTAAGAATCAAGCTGAAAAGGTTGCTACCAAATCAGAAATTCATAAGCCTGCCACAATGACTGAAACTGAGAAAGGTGAAGAACCAAAGCAGAAAACTGGAGAAAGAATGAGAAAGGAAAAAGCCAAAAGGAAGCTGGAATTTGGAGAAGAAGAAGAGAAAGAAGATGAACCTGAGCCTACCCAGTCTACTACTACAAATCAATCAACTTTTCCCATAATGAAGCAAGCTGAAATTCAAGGTCAATCCTGAAATGAATTTTCATGGTGAACCAATTATTCCAAAGGATGAACCAATAGACTGGGAAAGCCTGCCCATTCCTGATCTTAATCTATTCCATCCAAATCCAAAAATCCAAAAATCTATTCCAACCCAAACCTACTGTCAACAAAGGAGATCAACTCTACATTTGTGACATAAAGGAATTTTCTGACATTAATCTTTACTTGGATGAGCTAGATGAAGTAAGGGCTATTGATGCTCATAAAAGACTACCAGAGAGATTGGTGTTCAAGTACAAGGGTGGCAGGGAAGTCACTTGTCCTCTTCATAGGATTCTCAATAAAGGCTTCTCTATCTTAGTGAAGATTTTCTCCTCAATCAAGAAAAACTTTGGCTTTAACATTGCTGCCAAAAGGCAGATACTCAGCCAGATTGAAAGAATAAGACAAAGCCGGAGAGACCCAAATGCACTCCCAAGAGTCTTAGCTATTCCTTACACTGAGGATATAGTGCATTTGAGGCCATATTGGCTAATGGAGTTCAAGGATAAAAATAACATAAGAAGATTCTTGAGATTAGATGATCAGCTAAAGATAACAAGCAATGAAACTCTCAAGGAAATGCAGGAGATGCTGGATCAATCAAATGAAGATGAATCTGAGTTCTACAGACAACTCCAACACCAGATTGAAGAGAACAATGAAAGGCTGGGAAAGAAGACTAGACATTCAAGGAGAAAAGATTAATTTGCTCGGACTAGAGGAGCACCTTGAAAAATGGCTTGTGAGATTTTTATGAACTTTCTTTTGTACAATTTTCAATAAATTACAGCACTTATCAGTTTTATCTACTGTTGAATAATCTCTATACTGTTAAATATTAATTGAATCCACTAAAGAATTAATATTTGCACTACTTTTCCTAATTTCTTAAATCAATTATTTAATTCGGCTCCCATATTATTTACTTATTAAATTCCCCATGTTTAAGATATCGCATGTCCATTAATTAAATTAATTTCTGACAATTAATTTAATTAATATCTTTTATCTTTGATCATCCACTCAACCTTATAATTGCACAAGAACAAATCTGCCTACAGGAATAAAGCACAATTATCTTTATGAGCTTTCAAGAGGACATCATCACCCGAATATATTTTCTGGACACAGTTTCCTATTATAGTTTGTATCCCACTTTGTATATTATTTCATTGCCCAATACATAAATTCACAATTTAAAATAAATTACTTAATGTATGAATCAAGGCATGTGCATTATATACAAGTGTCAATCACTATATCCGGATTAAGAACCTAAGCAATAATAATATCATAGAATCTTAGTTCTTCTTTATTGTGACCAACTATATAACTATGTGACCAAGTGTCTGACACCTATCGCTTCCACGTGCTCCTGAAAAGCCTTAGCTGGTAAGCTCTTCATGAATGGATTTGCCTGGTTATCCTTTGACGCTATATCAGCCATAATATTATCTCTTCGCTTAACGAATTGCCGTATGAGATGATACTTACGCTCTATGTGTTTTGCTGCCTTATGGTCCCATGGCTCCTTGGTATTCGCCACAGCACCAGTATTATCACAATAAATCGTGATTTGTCGTGGCAAATTAGGAACTACATCTAAATCCAACAGGAAGTTTCAGAACCATATAGCCTATTTGGCTGCCTCAAATTTTGCCACATACTAGGCTTCCATGGTTGAGTCTGCAATGCATTTTTGCTTCATACTCCTCCATATTACGGATCCACCTCCCAAAGTAAAAACACATCCCGAGGTGGACTTTCTCTTATCATTTTTTGTCTGGAAATCTGAATCGGTATATCCCAGAGGCAACAAATATGAGGACTTGTAAACTAACATATACTCCTTAGTTCTACACAAGTACTTGAGTATTGTTTTTACTGCACTCCAATGTTCCTGTCCTGGGTTTGACTGGTATCGGCTAACCATGCCCATATCAAAACAGATATCAGGTCTCGTACATAACATAGCATACATTAGGCTTCCACATGCCGAAGCATAAGAAATTGCCTTCATGTTCTCTATCTCCTTAGGTGTCGAAGGGCACTGACTCTTTGATAGAGAAAATTCATGTCTGAAAGGTAAATTACCCTTCTTAGAGTCCTGGATGTTAAAACGAGCTAATACCTCATCTATGTAGGGCTCCTGAGATAAAGCCAACATCCTTTTTCTTGCGATCCCTTATAACTTTGATCCCAAGGATGTACACTGCTTCACCTAAGTCCTTCATTTCAATTTATTTGAACAACAATGCCTTTATTAAAGACAACATCTTAACATTGTTTCCAATGAGTAAAATATCATCAACATATAGTACTAGAAAAACCGCCGCATTTCCCTCACATCTCTTATACACGCATGCTTCGCTTGGACTTTGATCAAAACCATACGATTGGGCTTCCTGATCAAAACGAATATTCCAATACCTAGAAGCTTGTTTAAGTCCATAAATAGACCTCTTAAGCTTACATACAAAATGCTCTTGGCCTTCCTTAATGAATCCCTCTGGTTGCTACATATAGATGATTTCTTCAAGACTTCCATTAAGGAAAGCTGTCTTGAAATCCAGTTTCCAAATCTCATAATCGAGATGAGCTGCTATAGATAAAAGAATACGGACTGACTTAAGCATGACCACTGGCGAAAAGGTTTCCTCATAATCGATACCTTCTTCCTGAGTATACCCTTTCGCAATAAGTCTTGCTTTCCAGGCTTTCACCTTTTTATCTGATCCGCTCTTTTTCTTGTAAATCCACTTGCATCCAATAGGTTTTATACCTTTGGGGGGTTCCATGAGCTCCCAGACCTGATTAGAATACATCGATTCCATCTCAGATTCCATTTCCTTTTGCCAGAGATCTGTATCTTTATCTTGCAGTGCATCTTCGTATATCCGGGGATCATCATCATGTTCATTAGAGACCAAGTCTGAAGACTCTCCCAAAAACATGAATCTATCAGGCTGTCGAACAACCATCCCACTACGATGAGGCACTGGTGCGGCATTAGTGAAAGATTGTGCATTTTGTTGTGGTTGTCTACCTGTTCTATAGGTTTCTGGGTATTATCTGTCCCTCCCACTAGTTCCTCTAAAATGATACTACTCATGGGTTTGTGATTCATTATATAGTCTTGCTCTAAGAATCTAGCATTGGTGCTAACAAGGACGTCCCGATTCTTCGGACTATAAAATAAATAACCTTTCGTTCCCATGGGGTAGCCTACAAACAACCTTACTTCTGTACGAGATTTTAACTTAGTCACGTTCTTGTTCAGCACATGTGCTGGACAACCCCATATCCAAATGTGTCTTAGACTCGGTTTATCCCCGGTCCACAATTCTAAGGGGGTCTTAAGAACCGATTTAGAAGGGACTAGATTCAGAAGATAAGCTGCTGTTTCTAAGGCATGTCCCCAAAATGACTTGGGTAAATCTGAATAACTCATCATCGATCTAACACTCTCTAAAAGAGTCTGGTTCCTTCTCTCTGCTACACCATTTTGCTGGGGTGTGCCTGGTGCAGTTAACTGGTCTTCTATCCCATTTTCTAATAAATATTCCCTAAATTCTCCAAGCAAGTATTCGCCACCAAGATCTGATTGTAGTGACTTGATACTTTTATTAAGTCGCTTCTCCTTTTTAGCTTTGTACTCTTTGAACTTCTCAAAGCACTCAAATTTACGGCGTAACAAATAAACGTACCTATATCTAGAATAATCGTCAATGAATGTGAAGAAATACTCATAACCACCTCTTGCTTGGATATTCATGGGTCCACATAAATCAGTGTGAACCAATTCTAACACTTCTTTGGCTCTATACCCCTTTGTCTTGAAATTCATATTAGTCATTTTACCTTCCAAGCAGGATTCACAAACTGGAAATGGCTCCACTACCAATGAGCTTAAAGGCCCGTCTGCTGCCAGGCTTTGAATCCTCCTCAAGTTAATATGACCTAATCTCAAGTGCCAAAGATATTTTTGGTTCAAACTAGAAGTTTCCTTTCTTTTAGTAGAGGTAGAAGACGTGTTGTTCAATTCCCTATATTGTAGTTATAGTGCAGGTTGACTAGGATTAATTATATATGAATTGTCTTGCAATGTACCAGAGCATATAATTCATTTATTCATAATAATAGAAACACTACGATCCAAACAAACATTATAACCATCCATAGCAAGCTTAGAAACTGAAATTAGATTTCTTCTAAAAAAGGTACAGAAAGCCAATTATTCAAAACCAAAATCCTATCGGAACCAAAAGATAAATGAATAACTCATACTGCAACTACTGCTACTTTCGTAGCATTTCCCATGAATACGTATATCTCACCATCTCTAAGCATTCTGGATAGCTGGAATCCATGCATAAAATTACAAATATGATCAGTGGCTCCTGTATCTACACACCAAGTGCTCGTAGATATAACCGCTACATATGTTCTGTAACTAGAGAAATAGACATACCAGTATTGTTTTTCTTCCTAGAAAGAGGACAATCCTGTTTCCAGTGACCTGACTTCTTGCACCTGAAGCGCTTTCCCTTAGGCTTTTTCACACCACCTTGAACTCCCACTGCCTTCACAGCTTTCTGTGTCTGAGCTTTTTTCTTCTTCTTCATACCTTTCGGCTTAGAGGAAGAATCTTTCTCAGCCACATTCCCTTGAACACTTTGCCAAAATAATCCTTCATCTACCTGAAGTTCTGTCAGGAGTTCCGTGAGACTATACAACCTCTTGTTCATGTTGTAATTCAAGCAAAACTGCTCAAAACTCTTGGACAAGCTCTTAAGGATAATGACAATCTAAATTTCCCCATCAAGTTCAACACTAAGGATCTCTATCTCATTCAGATGCGACATCATCTTGAGAACATGATCCCTTACAGGCGTTCCTTCAACCATCTGAGTGTTCATTAAAGCCTTCATGGTTACTTGCCTAGCAGCCCTATTCTGATCTCTAAAAAGTTCCTTGAGATTAAAGAGCATATCCGTAGCAGTGGCCATAGACTGATGTTGATGCTGCAAAACACCCGACATTGCTGCCAGAATGTAACATCGCGACATCTCATCAGCTTTAATCCATCGCTTATAATACTCTTTCTCATCTTCAGGAGCATCAGCAGTAGGCTGATCTGGCTTGGGTTCATAAGTGCAAAACTTTTATTCCTCAGCAGTCAACACAATGTCAAAAATTCGTTTCCATTCAATATAGTTAGGTCCGATAAGTTTGTTATCCTTAAGTATGGTGAACAGTGGATTAAAGCCCATTGTATCCTGAGAATCATGCATAAAAACATCACATAATACATAAAGGGTACATTAAATATTAAGACTCATTGGTTCCTCTAACAATTATTAAAATTAATGCACTAACATTTAAACACCATAAGTTTCTGGTATGCCACGATGTATGACATGTATATCACCTAATTTTTTTTAAATGTTACTTTGGTCCTATTACTAAATAATATGCTACGTTGGGGTGGTCTATATTATTTTTCATAGCTAAGTGTACACCATCATCAAATCTTAAATTAAACATAATTATACCAGATGCCATCAAATGATATCTTATAATTATTCAAAATCTATGAAACTTGGTATGCCACGATGGGAGACATGTATACCTTCCAATATTCGTTATTAATTTAAGAAGTTTGTTCTAGCAATTTCTTTAACATTCTAGACACCATAAATTATATGCCATGATGGGTGACGTATATATAATTTATATTTGTCTTTATGTTAAATTACGTACAAAACAATAATAGGGACCATGAAATTTAATTTCATAGTAATTCCCTCTCCCACTAAGTATTTACTTTGAGGATTTTAATCTAAATGCATCTTCCTATATTATTTCTTCGAATTCCACATGTATTATGTCAACAACAAAGAACACATAACATAGCAGCATACTATCATGATTAAATCATTAATTAATACATTCATATGTCCATGCCATTCTAGCATGCTAAGGGTTAGTATCACATGGCATAATAACACAGACAAGAAATACATAGTAGCAACAATCAAGATCAGCAGAAATTATGTAAAACATAATAAAGCACATTCACTATTATGGCCCTATATAAGCTGTTCAACGGATGTCTTAGATCATCAACGGATAACTTGATCAATGGATAACTTGATCATCAACGGATAACTTGATCAATGGATATCTTGATCAATGGATATCTTAATCAACATATGTTTTGATCAACGGATGCCTTGATCAACGGATGTCTTGAATTCATCCTTCGAAATTTCATGAAAACTTTGAGAGCCCGGTTGAAAGCCTAAACATCCTCTGAATGACTTGAAAACTGGGGTAATAGATCTTTAGATGTATTTTAGCATGTCCATCTCGTTCTGCCATTTTCGAAAAGGTATTGCAAGCCCAAATCAGACATCGTATGCAAAATCTGCAGCCACAACAACGAAGCTCCCCGAAAACAGAATGCAGCAGCGGAAAATCTCTGTTTCTTGTAGCTTAATCGCTTAAACAATTACATACAACTTAATATAGCTGAACAAGCCTATTATATTACATCAGAAAAACCAGAATAGGAAAAACTATCGCGATCAACCCTCATGATTTACAATAAAACCACGATAAACCACGTGGGATCTTAATCGCTATAAAATAACCACGATTAAACCACGTGGGATCCAAACACATAATTAAAACATGGCCATAATAGTGAATATCAATTTGCATCACAGAATCAATACAAGCATACCACTATATATATGCATATATAATTATGACATGGACTTAATATCATAAAATGTAGAACCTAGAACCAGGCTCTGATGTCAATTATTGGAAAAATATGATCTCGGCCCTGCATTTTATGATATAAATTTAAGGAGTGTGAATAGAACGGTAACCTTAATCACCACGACGCAAGCGATTCAAATCCATGTCTTCAACTATATTCCCTGATTCTCCTTGGACGAAGTGTGGGCTTCGATCTCCCAAGGTGTACCTCTCCTTAAAGCTCCGAAAATCCAAAACCCTAGCTGGCTCCTTGAAAAAAATGGTTGCCTCTCTCAAACCCTAGGATCTTATTTCATTTTTGTGTTCTCGTGTTCTCACGTTTCTAGCTTCATGAGAATTAGAATATGTATAGGCTACAGTAGGGATCATGGACAATTAGGTCGAGCCTCCCAATGAAATTCTGGGCCATGCCCAATGTCATTAAATATTAATTCAATCCACTAAAGAATTAATATTTTCACTACCTTTCCTAATTCTGTAAATCAATTATTTAATTCGGCTCCCATATTATTTGCTTATTAAATTCCCCATGTTTAAGATAATGCATGCCCATTAATTAAATTAATTTCTGACAATTAATTTAATCAATATCTTTTATCCTTGATCATCCACTCAACCTTATAATTGTGCAAGAATAAATTTGCCTGCAGGACTAAAGCACAATTATCTTTATGAGCTTTCAAGAGGACATCATCACCCGAATATATTTTTCGGACACAGTTTCCTTTTATAGTCAATATCCCACTCTGTATATAATGTCATTGCCCAATACATAAATTCGCAATTTAAAATAAATTACTTAATGTATGAATCAAGGCATGTGCATTATATACAAGGTCAATCACTATATCTGGATTAAGAACCTAAACAATAATAATATCATAGAATCTTAGTTCTTCTTTATTGTCAGAATAAATGAAAGAATTATTCTACTATTTTGATCCCTTTCAATATACATAAAGTATACAAGCATTATTCAATAGTAAAGATATACTATCTCTAAATAATATTTCAGCCCTTCCAGTGGTTTGTCTAACACCACTTAGACTGTGAACCTTTATTATATTATATAAGGAGCTTGATAATCTAATCTTCTGCTATCACATTTGATACTAGATTATCTACAATATATAATATACAGGCAATATGAAAATATGCATTCAAGATTCTCAAATGATTATTATAATAGTATATACTTCAAACGAATAGTTCAGTATAAACCCTAACATTGTTATTATTATGTCCCTCTAAATTTATGCCTACAATTCTAGTAGACAAAAATTGGGGGAGATTGTTAGGAATATATTTTAGACTTGATGATAGGCTATAAAAACACCTTAGTAGATTTGATTAAGTGTAATTGTAGCTTTTAACGGATAATGTACTCTATCATTCGTTGAAAGAGTAGCTTATGTTTAAATAAGTTTTGGTAGCACATTCCTGCATATTATAATACCTTAGAGAACTAGACGTTGTAGGATATTCTAAGTCATGTTGACTACTAGATTGATATGTAAAATAGATTGGCTAATTGTAAATATTAGATGCCTTGTAATCTTGCATAAGTGAAATAGAGTTAGCTGCTATGAGGATATTCTCAACGGATGTTCCACAAGGTTTCAACGGATGATCAACTAAAGTTTCAACTGATGATCAGCCAGACTCTCAACGGGTGATCCAACAAAGTCTCAACGGATGATCCAATAGAGTTTCAATGGATGATCAAATTCGAAAAGCAGTTGATAGTGACTTGACAGTCACATGGGTTGATTGTATGCAAATGGAATGTGGCAGCCTATGGCTTTAGAGAATAAAGAAGCATTTTTACTTCCATGCTAACTTTAAGATATTCAAAGATGTTGGATGGAGAAATGGAGTAGCATGTAATTAGACTAAGATACTTTTGTCTTATTAGTTTGTCTTTTTATCATGTAACTTGGTGATATATAAACCAAGAGTAGCAAGTTGAAATAATAAAGCAAGAACTAAGAAACAGAGAAAGCTATATCTGTTAAGAATTTCTCTATTCTAAGTGTATCATACTTGTAAGAAGCTGTGTATATTTTTGCATCACAAAGTTCTCATCAATATATATATTATCTCTGGTGGGTAAGTTTAATCCACCAGAAAGTTTTTAACCTTATGTCTAATTAATTTGTGTTTGAATACATCTACATTTTTATTCCGCAATTTTGCATATTTAAACACTGATATATTTACATTTGTGAGAATTTCATAAAATTGAAAAGAAACCAAGAAGTACATTCAACCCCCCTTCTGTAATTCTAGTTGTTAGATTGTTTGGGAATAACAATTGGTATCAGAGCAAGCTCTTGACACACTAAGAGTTTAAAGATCAAAGCAACTAACAACATGAGCAGGAAGGATGTTGGAGTAAAGATCCCGTTCTTGGCTAAAGACAATTATCACCATTGGAAGGTGAAAATGCACCTGGATCTTCTCTCTCAAGATCAAAGGTATGTTGATTGCATTGAGAAAGGCCCTGCATCTTCTCTCTCAATTATCACCATTGGAAGGTGAAAATCCAGATGTACATAAACTGAATCATTTTATATGTTTACTTGTGTTTTTTTTTGTATTCATTTTGAATAAACTGATCACATATACACAATATAAATTTGTCTTATATCCTATTTGTCAAAATAAAACAATGTAGTGTACGAGAAAGAGAATGTTAGTGAGAATCATCACATATTAAATGAATTCTACGCATATTTGAGAGTGACATAATATATAAATCTATAGTTATTCACAGAAGGTAATCATCAAAATTATATATAAAACATGATCACTGTAAATATTATATGGCAGGAAAAAACATGATTTTCATTAGGAAAAACAAGTATCTTCACAAATATTCAGATTCCAAGAGAGATGAGAACTTGGATCCAAAATGTTTAAACCAATTCCAAAAGGGTTCAAAACAGTTTATTGAAATCCAAAAGAATTATATAGATCCAAAAGAGTCCAAAATAATTTATGCAAATACAAAAGTACGTATTCAAAACAATTTACTCAAATCCAAAAATATCCAAATAATCTGTTTAAATCCATAAGAAACTAAAGTATATCCAAATCAGTTTATACTAACTCCAAAACCCATATATATTATCCATGTAATAATATCCACATATCCAAATCGATCTATTCCAAAAGCAAACTTTAAAACATGTAAACATATAAAATGATTCAGTTTATGTACATCTGGATGAATTAACAACTTACATGTATCATATCAAAAATACTAACTAGTTTAAGTTATAAAAAATTAAGGGACTATTCCAAAACATCCAAAATTTCTCAATTCTGATGTACAAGTAATTTAGTATAATTTTAGGAGAATCGCAAAAATATCATCATTCAAACATATACATTTTGTATAGTACCATAAAATGAAAAGAATGGTGAACGTAGGCTTACCTTAAAGTCTTTCAATTTGATGATCATTTTCAAGATTTCTTTTTTCAAGAAAGTCTTTGAAAGACCTCTAATATCGGAAGAAAAACTCACTCCTCATAGCAAAAACAATCTTCATCGATCAACATATTGAAATTTTACAAACCATAGTCCTCTTGAATAGAAGGTACACCAATCATACGAACAAAGTGAAAAGACATATACTATACGTACAAAACGAATCGTGTTGATAGTGTTATATAATAAAATAATATAAAAGACTAGAAGAAAGGAATGGAGAGAATATGGATACTTGTCTTATTATTTCTCATGTATCAAACAATGTACATGCAACTCTTTATATGGGGCAATTGACATATGTTACAGGTGCAGTGAAAAGTCAAAAGTTGGTAAGTCTAAAGGTAAAAGGTAAGAGAGTTAAATAGTTTAGGTAATCAAAAGGTTATTAGGTATACAAGAAGTCATCCATATAATTATTGGGGTTAAACCCAATAGGTAGTATGGGCTTAGTGATAGAAAACATAATTGGATTGGGTAATAATTGTATGGGTATACAATTATTATCATAATTGAGTTGGGTAATAATTGTATGTGTTGACAATTATTATTATAATGGGAATGGGTAATAATTGTACGGGTAGACAATTATTATTATAATCAGATTAGGTATGTCTTGTTGGCTAAGTTTGTGATGGCTATATATACATAGTCATGTTATTGTTTTGATGTATGCTTGAGTATTGTTTGACTTAAGTATTACTTGAGTGAATACCGTTTGGAGAGATTGATTGTATTATTGATAATTGTTTGGATTAATAATACAAGTTGGGATGTGGGTATTATCGCGTCATATATTGTGTGTGTATTTTGCATTGTTTGTTTGGTTGTATATTTGTGTGTATTCCCCCTAACAATAATAATTATCCATAACAATTCTTTAATAATTATTCAGCTCATTGTCCAATGTCCATGATAAAGGTTCCTTTAAATTCAAAGCATCATATGGCATCCCGTATCACCCAACTCAGACCTATAGACTCAGCTACCTAAATGTTGAATCTATGTTTATCTTGATATATAATGTGGGTGGTTTATCATGACCAATTATTTACCTGTTGTTGAGTTTGCCTTTTGACCTTCATCAATAATGTCTCGGTTTCAATCTGCCAGAATATTCATAGTCATAGCCTTTATACTAAAAAATCTATTACTATTTATTAAATTAAATGGTTTTCAATTAATAACCTGGTAAGATTAATTACCAATTATCTAATTAATCACTATAAAATTCCCTGGCCGAATAATTTCGATTCCCGTTTTATTAAAAACTAATCCTGATTAAATATTACTCCCTATTGTTGGGTAATGAATACAACACAGGGGGTGAATGTGTTTTGGATATTTTAATAAGGCTTTTTGGATATTTGTTGTTTAGTTAACAAAGCAAATTAGAAATGCAGTAATATTATGCTGAAATAAAACAGAGCACACAATGTTTCAAAACTCATTTAATTTTGTATTAAAATAAAGCTTGTATTTGGCTACAAATCATGGTTTCTTTGAAATTAAAGAACTCAGCTTCTTCCTTGAGAGAGTTACTATAAAAACTAGATCTGTTTGATTTAAAAGCAAAGGACCGGTGTTTACTTTATAGATTAGTAAACACAGGTTTACACAACATGCAATAAGATGTACTAAACCCTACTTTAAGTTATCTCTAAAGCTTTCCATTTCTGGCATAGTAAATCCTTGCATAGCCTGTTGATCTGTGATTTTTCTTTATTAGTTAATCTTGGCATTTGATCTTGTACTCTTCAAGATGCTTTTGTAGACTTTACAATTTAAGTGATTAGATCATTTGTTGATTAAAAATCTTGAATATTTATCTTGTCTGCATTCTGTACTTGAGCTTCATGTCGAGATCTCTAGTTGTTGTTATAGAGAACTGACATCTCGATAAGTATAATGGCTTATCGAGATCTCTTAGTTCTCTACAAGTGTTTTGACTTGTCGAGGTCTCCGAGTTCTCGATAGGTGAACTTGGTTTGTCGAGATCTCTGAGTTCTCGATAGGTAACTTTGACTTGTCGAGATCTCTGAGTTCTCTATAAGTGAACTTGGCTTGTCGAGGTCTCCCAATCTCTGCATGTAGAAATAACTTGTCGATATCTCTAATCATCATATCTTCATTTGCCTTGTCGATATCTCTTAGTTCTCGGTATGCAGAAATGACTTGTCGATATCTCCAATCTTCATATCTTCATTTGACTTGTTGATATCTCTGGGACTTCTCGATAGGTCAATTTGGACTTCTCGATAAGTTATTCTGGAGTTATCGAATAACTTCTCCATATGACTTGAGCGTGACTTGTAGATATCTTGACTTAAAACATTTTTCCCAAAACAGATTTATTCAACTCCAAGCTTCTTCACAATTTCTCTGAGGCATGATCTTCTTGATCTTCTTCTAGAGTTTATTCTTAGGCTTGAGACTGTTTACAGAAAAATACTCCAGTCTAATCTTTGACATTATTACAGACTCAAATAATACAGTACAAAATATAAATTTAAATTATCATACAACTGATTCTTAGCACTGTCAATTTGACTTAGTCTTGTTATGATACAGGCATTGTGACGGCATCAACCCCGGGGCCAGGAGTTGACGTCACTAAACATAATTTCCAAAAATATAAACAACAGAATTATTATTAGAACATATTAACTTGACCCCAAACCAAGATCCGATCCAGGTTCAAGTATAATTCAGGTTCTCAATAATACAAACTCTTTATTTACTATCTAAGACACACCAACTTTATTCAGCAACTCTTCAGACCTCAGGGTCTGATACAAACTACCTCAGAGGAGCCAGGTCCAATAGGGGCGGGAACACGGGTCCGTCTGACTAATCTTCTAGGCATCTGCGAAATATACATAACAGTTTGCAAGGGTGAGCATAATCGCTCAGCAGTACCAAATATGAATAACAGATTAAAACAGTAAAGTAACAATAATGGGAACAGAGCTGTAATCACGATATCAACATTTCATAATGATAATCAAAGTAACTGGATATCACTAATTAGCATGCTTTATGAAATCAACATTATAGTGTGTTGCATAATACCAGAGTCAAATTTTAGCATGCTAACCATTTTATAAAACCGCTGTATCAATCAATCATGCTTTCATATAATTCACAAATCCCAATCAGATACATAGCGGATATGTGAAGACAGCTGATCAGGCTATCAACACCAGACGGCTCTAACTGCCATCCCATTTACCTGTTCCGGAACTCAGAGACTAGATAGGTCTCTGACCTGCTGGACTAATCGGTTTTATATTGCGCGCAACTGAATTAGCCTCTTACGCCACCTCAATAGGCCTACTCTGGCCCCAATGTATCCCATATCTGACCGTTTTATCCAGTTTTCAAAAACACTTGTACCTATCTCATTTTCAAAATCATTTATCTAGCCAGCACACATATAAAATCCAGTTTCGCAAATCATTTCATTTGAGACAGGTACCTTTCGAAGTTACTTTTCCCCAAAACAATTCGAAAACAGAAATTTTATAACTATAGGGGATACGTAACTTAAAACATTTCTGTTCCATTACGAGAATAAAACATTTAGCTATCCATATACACTGAACCATAAAAGAATGGTCAGGGGTACTTGCCTTGCAACACTTTACAAACCCTAATAGCTTTCACGTTGACTTCGATCCTGGAATGACTCGATTGGGATCTACAATTACAGAATACCCTAATTAGTTATGCCGACATGCTTGATATCCTCAAATCCTAATAACCCAAATCTGACAACCCGACTCGTATTATTATTATACACATAAAACCCGTAATCACATAGTCACATAGTCGGAAATATTGTTAGGGTGACACATAAATATATATTTTCGAACATATTTTTAGGAAATTTTGGCAGCATCTTCTTTATTTATAAGACTACCCGTCGATTGCAATCGACGTCAACAATTCTCAACCATCCACAATATTATTTTATCCTTTTATACAACTTACACTCCAATACCAATCACGATTAATTATTTAAGTCCAAAAATATTTTACGAAAAAAACATTTTATTTATTTATAAAATTTAGGACTCAGAACATCGTCATCACCGTCCACCATCGACTCACCGAAGTTCATCGTCCCGATATGATACGGGTTCCCAAATAAATTATACCGATTAATATTATTTCCCGCAACGAAAGTTTTAATTTCACGAATACTAATCATTTATTTTCCTGCAGAAAAGAAAATAGTAATTAAAATTATAACAGTTAGCCCACTGCTTTCAAAGCCCAGCCCAACAGTCAACCCAACTGCAAGGCCCAACAAACAAAACCAAGCAACAGAGAACAGAACGGAGCGCCACACCCGCGGCCGGAACACGGCAACACACGGCCGCCCACACACACCAACACACACAGACATTCACACACACACATATTCACACACACACATATTCACACATACATACACAATCACGCACACATAAATATATATAAAGAAATGAATCGAGTGGAAATCGAACAGAAGAACCGGAAGTAATTACCGGAACTGGAGGCCGGAGAATCACCAGGAAAAAGGAAGAAGAAAAACGGAAAGGAAATGAAGTGAATCGGAGAAGAAGAAGCCGAGAGCACAGGGCAAAGAAAAAAAACAACCGAGATAAAAGAATAAGGTTGAGGGAGTGTAAGATGCTGTGAACACGTGTCCTAGCAAAATTGGATACGTGTTAACTTCTTAATATAAGTTGTTAACACGTATCCCTGAATACTCAGGGGCTCAATTTTTAACCCGAATTCTTATTTTTTTACGAAACAAAATACGATTTAAATGTATCAGAAAAATCTCGAAATACTCTTAAAATTTCAGAAATTTCCCGAAGTTTACAAAAACATAATTTCAAAATTTTTAAAACAATTCTTAAGGTACTCTTGGTACCCAGTTTTTAACAAATAATGAAATGACACTCGGTGAAACAAATCCCAAAAATTTTTCAAAATAATTTTAAAATTCTTCGTATAATACGAATTTAATAAAATATAAATTTCATAATTTTTAAAGGTTCCCAAAATTAAATATGGATTTTAGCATTTAACACACTCAGAAAATCATTTAAAATGAATAATTAACGAAATATTGATTTCTCAATTTTATAAAGTCCTAAAAAATAATTATTGAAATTATAAAATTAGAAAACCAATTTTAAAGACAACCCAAATATTTATGGAATTAAAATTACCATAAAATCACTTTTACAAGTAAAATAAATCATGTAACTCACTAATAAATCTCACAATTCAATCCCACTTATCAACAAATCATAATTAATTAAATAATAATCAATAACCGCTGCCAAAAACCATTATACATATTTTATTTATTTACTTAAACCTTTATTACACTTCCAAATAAAATAGAATTAAAATAAAAATACACGAGTCGTTATATTCCTTCCCCCTTAAAAAGATTATGTCACCAGAATCTAATTTAACTAAACAAATGAGGATATTTATCAAGCATGTCTGACTCCAATTCCCAAGTAGACTCTTCTACTCGAGGATTTCTCCACAAAACTTTTACTATAGGAATTGATTTATTCCTAAGGACTCGTTCCTTACGGTCTAGGATTTGAATTGGTTGTTCTACATAGGATAAATCTGGTTGAAGTTCAATCGGTTCATATTCTATGACTTGATTCGAATTAGGGACATAGGGCTTCAACATAGACACGTGGAACACATTATGAATGTGCTGCCACTGCGGTGGTAACGCTATCTCATAAGCGACCTTTCCTACTTTCTTCAAAACCTCAAAGGGTTCTATGAATCTAGGGCTAAGTTTACCCTTCTGACCAAATCGTACTAACCCTTTCCAAGGAGATACTTTTAGTAACACCAAAGCTCCTATATCAAAGTCCATGTCTTTCCTATGCAAATCTGCGTATTTTCTTTGTCTATCTTGAGCTGCTTCCAATCTTTTCCGAATCAACACTATAGCATCTCTAGTCTGCTGAACCAACTCAGGGACTAACACTTTCTTTTCTCCTACCTCATCCCAGTACAATGGTGACCAACAATTTTGTCCATACAAAGCTTCATAAGGTGGCATACCTATACTGGCATGGTAGTTGTTATTATATGAGAACTCAATCAAAGGTAGATGCTCATCCCAATTACCCTTAAAATCTAAAACACAGGCTCTCAACATATCCTCTATAGTCTGAATTATCCTCTCACTTTGGCCATCCGTCTGAGGATGATAAGCAGTGCTCATATTCAATTTCGTTCCTAGGCACTCTTGGAATTTAGTCCAGAACCTGGAATTAAATCTCGGGTCTCGATCCGACACTATAGAAACAGGAACTCCATGTTTGGTAACTATCTCATCCAAGTATAACTTAACTAACTTTTCCAATGAATACCTTTCATTAATCGGAAGAAAATGCCCCGACTTAGTCAATCTATCAATGATTACCCCAATAGCATCATGATTCGATCTCGTCTTTGGCAATCCTACTACAAAATCCATAGCAATGTCTTCCCATTTCCATTGGGGAATCTCCAAAGGTTGTAACAATCCACTCGGTCGTTGATGCTCTGCTTTCACCGTCTGACACACGTGACATTTACTTACCCAATTGGCAATATCTTTCTTCACTCCTGGCCACCAAAAATTTCTCTTCAAATCCTGGTACATCTTGGTACTACCAGGGTGGATAGAAAACCTAGAGTTGTGTGCTTCCTGCAATACCTCGTTCTTCAACTCTGTTACATTAGGAATCCAAACTCTGGACGAAAATCTATACAAACCTTGACTATCTTTTTGAGTACACAGCTCTTCTCCTGTCAAAGTATCCAACTCTTGTTCCATAACTCCTTCTTGACACCTTTTGATCTTTTCCATCAATGCTGGCTGGAAAGTAACTTCATATAGCTGCTCCTGACTTTCATTTGGTACTCGAACTTCAATTTCCATTCTTTCTAAATCTTGCGCCAACTCTTCCGCTATGACGACTATGTACAAGCAGTTGAATGAAAACAGGCATTATGACGACTATGTTTACGCGATTAACAATAATTATACTACTCCAATTCCTTCCCAATTCACTACAACCACCCAACCATCAACAATACATCAAACACAACTTATATCAACGCAAAGTCAGTCCCTAATCCTAAGTTTCCAACTCATTCAACCACAAACAAGACCTATGAACTATAATCAAGATTCAATTACCAAAACACTTCCAAATCAAACCAAACTACTAATAATCACAATCAATGCTTCACATTTCATAAAACCAATCATTAAACTTACTAACAAATAAAGTAAAGACTAGGGTTTGAATTTTATACCTTCCTTGGTGTGTGGTAAGTTGCTAGGAAACCTTAGGGAGCTTTGATCTATCCTCCTACTAGCTTGATCTTTCTAAAGAAATCAAGAACACAAAATTAACTTCAAGAAAGTACTATTCATCATCTTCTTGAATGATTTATAGAAAATACTAGGAAAGGATTTTGAAGCTAAGATTCCTATGAAGTATGTAACTTAAATAGGAGAAACTAGGATAATTACCTTGTAAATTAGCAAGTGGAGGAGCTTGGACTTCCTTTTTGTTAACAAACAAGCCGAGAGCAAGAAGCTTGGAAATGGGGGGGGGGAATGAAATGTTGCTTGGTTGATTTTTGTGAATGAAATGAAATTCTTGGTTGAAAATTAACCTTTCAAAATATCTTTACTTTTGCTTTAATAAAGTGATGATCTCACCTTGATTACATCATCACAAGGACACTTGTTCAATCCTTATGGTTGGATGATGTCATCCTCCCCTAATCCCTTTGATTAATGCTTAATTTTTTGGCTAATCTCCTTGTTATTTGCATAAGCTTGATCCTTGGTCGCTTATTTGTTTTACGGTTCGCCTTACTCTCGTTAATCGTTTGAGGGATCATATCCGGGATCTTCTTACTCAGGTTCCCCTAAACCTTTCTCAATATTTTATATCCCTTTTATGGTCCTCTCTTATAATCCTTGAATTTAAATCCTTTTAATTATGTTACCTTATACTCAATTCTTTCGGTATCTGGTGGATTTTCGGGAAAAATCAAAGTATTTAAATTTGGATTCTGACGATCTTTACATACACTCATATATTCTATGGAGTACTAATAAGATCTCAGAATATCAATAAAAGAACCCTACATAGGGTGGCATAAGAAATTCCCTTAATCAGCAAAATCAGCAAACTCACTATTCATAAGGATTACAAAAAGTCCAAAATTTTTGGGGTTATTACACACAGACACAGATGTCAGTGCCATGCTTGTTTCTATAGGCTATGCTCTTAACCCTTCCAATTTAGGTGAGGTTAGGAGAATGGGCCTTAGAAAGGAATGGAGCTTTCTTTGTGATTCTTTCATTAAGACATTTTATGGTAAGATAAGCAATTTTGATGCAGTTACATACTCACTTGTTAACATTCTATATATGCTACTTATTGATAAGCACTATAACTTGAGTGAGTCTGTCATGTATGAGTTAGGTTTCAAATTATGAGACATTAAGAAGAGAAATAAGAACATCTATTATGCTAGATTCTTTATGATAATAGCTAATCATGTTTCTAAGGATCTCTCTATTGAGAACCCAACAAACAAGCTTGATTGTTGGGTCCAAGAGAAGAGAGTTATTGTTGATTTAAACAGGACAAATCACCACAGTGAGGTTCCCCTCATCTATTTGCCAATCATGGAGGAACCTCAGGTAAGTGAGGTAAACACTTATGTCTCTATTACTTCCCAACCACCAGTTTCTTTGAAAACTTCTGTGGCAATGGCATCTGTGACAATGACCAAACAGATGCCTACACAAGTCACACAATCAAAAATTTCAAAGTCCAAGTCTAAGAAACCCCACTCTAGTTCCTCTCAAAAGGGACTAGTTTCAAAAACTACTAAATCCAAATAGGGGAGTGTGGAGGGGAGTAAGATTGGTGAGGGACAGGGTGAACATCAAAGAAACCCTAAGAATAAGGAGAGTGAGGTATGTGTAACCCAGCCTAGCCACACTGCAGTTTCCCAACAAACTGTAGTGCTTAATAAGGATTCTAGCTCATTACTAGTTGCATCCTCCCAAAAGGATGTCACTATTGAAACAAGCTCTCAACCAAGAGCACATGCCAAAAGGGGAAGAGACACAAACCAACCTCAAACTTATATAAGAAAGAAGAAATTATAACCTATAGGGGAGTCACAGGCTGCACACACAGTGCCAACTACAGTCAAAGACTCAGTTACTGCACCATCTCAAAGTCAGATTGATGTGGCTCCAGTAAATGTGGAGTGACAGCCAAAATCTCTCATATTGAAACACCTTAAATACAAAATTCTCCTACAAACTCACTAGATGTGGACATGATAAACACATCAATTCCTGATTCTCCATCTTTAACTCTCATGGAGGAGCCAAAATCTCAAGCAGCTGAGCATCATCTTTTAGATGATTTGTTGGCTCACTTGCCATTTTTTTCTAAAAATACTGAGAAATCTGTGGATAATCTCAAATCAATCACCATAGATTCTACAGTAGTTTCTAATCCAAACTCTTTCATTTCTACTTTCTCAACGAATATTGTTCATCTGTTGACTAGTGACGGATGTGCTTAACAACAATTATCCGTTGAATTTCTCAACTACTATTTCAACGGATGTTTCTCATCCGTTGAAAGTCTCTATATCACTTGAAATTTCAATAAATTTTACAAGTACAGATGACTTAGTGGTTGTTCAATCACTATTAGGATTAAGGGAAGGGAGTGAATAGAGTGAGAGTCTGAGTTGCACTTAGGAAAAAGGAGAGGAAATGAGTAATAAAATGCATGTTATTTCTTCCAACATGTAAAAAGTGAGTGAGAGGAGTCCCACCTTAGATGGTGAGGGTGTGAGGGTGGGAAGCCAAGGGGAGCCCTTGATGCAACAAAAGAGAGATAATGAGAGAAACGCAGGTACCATAGAAGAATGGGAAGAGCCCATTGTTAGTGAGTTAAGGGATGTGGATGAGGCAGAAAAGAAGAATCTATTTCAGCAAGAATATCAAGATGTTTTAGACTCTGTTTCTTTTGAAGCTGAGGCATTGACTCATCCTGTTCCAGCTTATCAAATTCTAGCTGAACAGGGCAATGAGGCTGCTGAGAGGGTATTAAATTTGGTGCACACAACTGCTTCTATGCTAAGGGCCAAGGATGCAATCAACTCTCTTCCACCTCCAGCTGGTGATGACTTTGAGTTAGATTCTAGTGGTACATTTGGAGATGCTTCAAATGAGGAAGAAGATGTCATGGACATAGGGGGGATGCAGGTCCTAGCTCAAGCACAAGCACTCCAGCCTGGATGTTTAGCAAGGACTGCAGTGACCATCATTTTAAATTAACACTATTCCACCTTATCCATCAAACTCAGATAACTCTTCAAGCCACTACATATGCCAACACCAAAGGTCTTTTCCAAGCCCATTTTGAATCTCTACAACTGCATAAGATTCAATCTCTCAAACAAAGTCAAGATGTGGATGATATCAAGACAAACATTGAACAAGACAAGAAGGACATAATTGAAAGAATGGAGTCTAAACTTCCTAAAGCCATAATGAGAGACTTTCACCAGAAAATCAGGAATGATTATGACATAAGTAGCAAAATTGATTCTTTGGACACTAGGCTGACAGATCTGGAAAATTCATTCACCAAGATCCAGATCAACCAAGTCCACCAGACACTCCTTCTTCAGAAATTGGTGGATGCTCAAACTTCAACCCCTGCCTTGCTTGATGATAACAAAAAGGGGGAGAAAGATGTTATTGTCCAAGCTAATGAGGGGGAGAAGGATGTGCACATTCAAGTCAGCAGAGTGATTATTCCAGCAATTACTTTCTCTAAACCACCAGTTCTAGATAACATTGACTTGATCAATATTGCAGCAGCTGAGCTCAGGCTGAATGAACAAATGAAGAAAATTGATGAAAGGATTGAAAATGTTTTTGGTCCAATTGCAAAGCAAGATAAATCCGTGAAACACTTCACACAATTGAGACAAATTCCTATCAGTGAAATGAGCTTGAGGAATATGGAGAGAGGTCAAACCTCTGCTAGAAGACAGTCAAAGGCCAATGTGATCTTGAAGCCCAAGAAACATTCATCAAAACATTCTACCAAGAATCCTTTGGACCTAGTCTTGCAACTCATCAGCCTGATGAAAAGAAACTGCTTGGTCACTCTGTTGCAAACATCAAGGATCCCAAAGAGTCAGTTTTAAAGAAAAGGATAGCAAAAGTCTATAGGTATGGAAAAGAAATTTGTGTGATGGCTGGACATCCATAATTTACAGAAGCCAAGAAAGAAGAGAAACTGAGACTCAAGCATCAGAAAAGGCAGGTTGTCTTAGAAGCTAAGAATCAAGCTGAAAAGGTTGCTACCAAATCAGAAATTCATAAGCCTGCCACAATGACTGAAACTGAGAAAGGTGAAGAACCAAAGCAGAAAACTTGAGAAAGAATGAGAAAGGAAAAAGCCAAAAGGAAGCTGGAATTTGGAGAAGAAGAAGAGAAAGAAGATGAACCTGAGCCTACCCAGTCTACTACTACAAATCAATCAACTTTTCCCATAATGAAGCAAGCTGAAATTCAAGGTCAATCCTGAAGTGAATTTTCATGGTGAACCAATTATTCCAAAGGATGAACCAATAGACTGGGAAAGCCTGCCCATTCCTGATCTTAATCTATTCCATCCAAATCCAAAAATCCAAAAATCTATTCCAACCCAAACCTACTGTCAACAAAGGAGATCAACTCTACATTTGTGACATAAAGGAATTTTCTGACATCAATCTTTACTTGGATGAGCTAGATGAAGTAAGGGCTATTGATGCTCATAAAAGACTACCAGAGAGATTGGTGTTCAAGTACAAGGGTGGCAAGGAAGTCACTTGTCCTCTTCATAGGATTCTCAATAAAGGCTTCTCTATCTTAGTGAAGATTTTCTCCTCAATCAAGAAAAACTTTGGCTTTAACATTGCTGCCAAAAGGCAGATACTCAGCCAGATTGAAAGAATAAGACAAAGCCGGAGAGACCCAAATGCACTCCCAAGAGTCTTAGTTATTCCTTACACTGAGGATATAGTGCATTTGAGGCCATATTGGCTAATGGAGTTCAAGGATAAAAATAACATAAGAAGATTCTTGAGATTAGATGATCAGCTAAAGATAACAAGCAATGAAACTCTCAAGGAAATGCAGGAGATGCTGGATCAATCAAATGAAGATGAATCTGAGTTCTACAGACAACTCCAACACCAGATTGAAGAGAACAATGAAAGGCTGGGAAAGAAGACTAGACATTCAAGGAGAAAAGATTAATTTGCTCGGACTAGAGGAGCACCTTGAAAAATGGCTTGTGAGATTTTTATGAACTTTCTTTTGTATAATTTTCAATAAATTACAGCACTTATCAGTTTTATCTACTGTTGAATAATCTCTATGCAAAAAGGTGTTTTGTTTGTTAGAACAATATGATCTCAACCCTGTGTTTTATGATATAAATTTAATGAGTGCGAACAGAACATTAACATTAATCGCTACGATTCAAGCGATTCAAATCCACGTCTTCTACTGTATTCCCTGATTCTTCTTGGAGGAAGTGTGGGCTTCGATCTCCTAAGGTGTTCCTCTCCTTAAAGCTCCAAAAATCCAAAACCCTAGATGGCTCCTTGAGAAAAATGGTTGCCTCTCTCAAAACCTAGGATCTTATTTCATTTTTGTGTTCTCGTGTTCTCACGTTTCTTGCTTCAGGAGAATTAGAATATTTATAAGCTACAGTAGGGATCATGGACAATTAGGTCGGGCCTCCCAATAACATTCTGGGCCATGCCCAATGTCATTAAATATTAATTGAATCCACTAAAGAATTAATATTTGCACTACCTTTCGTAATTTCTTAAATCAATTATTTAATTCGGCTCCCATATTATTTACTTATTAAATTCCCCATGTTTAAGATATCGCATGTCCATTAATTAAATTAATTTCTGACAATTAATTTAATCAATATCTTTTATCTTTGATCATCCACTCAACCTTATAATTGCACAAGAACAAATCTGCCTACAGGACTAAAGCACAATTATCTTTATGAGCTTTCAAGAGGACATCATCACCCGAATATATTTTCTGGACACAGTTTCCTATTATAGTTTGTATCCCACTTTGTATATTATTTCATTGCCCAATACATAAATTCACAATTTAAAATAAATTACTTAATGTATGAATCAAGGCATGTGCATTATATACAAGTGTCAATCACTATATCCGGATTAAGAACCTAAGCAATAATAATATCATAGAATCTTAGTTCTTCTTTATTGTCAGAATAAAATAAAGAATTATTCTACTATTTTGATCCCGTTCAATATACATAAAGTATACAAGCATTATTCAATAGTAAAGATATACTATTTCTAAATAATACTTCGGCCCTTCTAGTGCTTTGTCTAACACCACTTAGATTGTGAACCTTTATTATATTATATAAGGAGTTTGACAATCTAATCTGCTGCTATCCCATTTGATACTAGATTGTCTACAATATATTATAATAATATATACTTCAAACGAATAGTTCAGTATAAACCCTAACAATCTCCCACTTATACTCAAGTTATTCTTTGAGTATATCAGTGTTTATTACAATCAATCCACTACCAACTATATAACTATGTGACCAAGTGTCTGACACCTATCGCTTCCACGTGCTCCTGAAAAGCCTTAGCTGGTAAGCTCTTCATGAATGGATTTGCCTGGTTATCCTTTGACGCTATATCAGCCATAATATTATCTCTTCGCTTAACGAATTGCCGTATGAGATGATACTTACGCTCTATGTGTTTTGCTGCCTTATGGTCCCATGGCTCCTTGGTATTCGCCACAGCACCAGTATTATCACAATAAATCGTGATTTGTCGTGGCAAATTAGGAACTACATCTAAATCCAACAGGAAGTTTCAGAACCATATAGCCTATTTGGCTGCCTCAAATTTTGCCACATACTAGGCTTCCATGGTTGAGTCTGCAATGCATTTTTGCTTCATACTCCTCCATATTACGGATCCACCTCCCAAAGTAAAAACACATCCCGAGGTGGACTTTCTCTTATCATTTTTTGTCTGGAAATCTGAATCGGTATATCCCAGAGGCAACAAATATGAGGACTTGTAAACTAACATATACTCCTTAGTTCTACACAAGTACTTGAGTATTGTTTTTACTGCACTCCAATGTTCCTGTCCTGGGTTTGACTGGTATCGGCTAACCATGCCCATATCAAAACAGATATCAGGTCTCGTACATAACATAGCATACATTAGGCTTCCACATGCCGAAGCATAAGGAATTGCCTTCATGTTCTCTATCTCCTTAGGTGTCGAAGGGCACTGACTCTTTGATAGAGAAAATTCATGTCTGAAAGGTAAATTACCCTTCTTAGAGTCCTGGATGTTAAAATGAGCTAATACCTCATCTATGTAGGGCTCCTGAGATAAAGCCAACATCCTTTTCTTGCAATCCCTTATAACTTTGATCCCAAGGATGTACACTGCTTCACCTAAGTCCTTCATTTCAATTTGTTTGAACAACAATGCCTTTATTGAAGACAACATCTTAACATTGTTTCCAAGGAGTAAAATATCATCAACATATAGTACTAGAAAAACTGCCGCATTTCCCTCACATCTCTTATACACGCATGCTTCGCTTGGACTTTGATCAAAACCATACGATTGGGCTGCCTGATCAAAACGAATATTCCAATACCTAGAAGCTTGTTTAAGTCCATAAATAGACCTCTTAAGCTTACATACAAAATGCTCTTGGCCTTCCTTAATGAATCCCTCTGGTTGCTACATATAGATGATTTCTTCAAGACTTCCATTAAGGAAAGCTGTCTTGAAATCCAGTTTCCAAATCTCATAATCGAGATGAGCTGCTATAGATAAAAGAATACGGACTGACTTAAGCATGACCACTGGCGAAAAGGTTTCCTCATAATCGATACCTTCTTCCTGAGTATACCCTTTCGCAATAAGTCTTGCTTTCCAGGCTTTCACCTTTTTATCTGATCCGCTCTTTTTCTTGTAAATCCACTTGCATCCAATAGGTTTTATACCTTTGGGGGGTTCCATGAGCTCCCAGACCTGATTAGAATACATCGATTCCATCTCAGATTCCATTTCCTTTTGCCAGAGATCTGTATCTTTATCTTGCAGTGCATCTTCGTATATCCGAGGATCATCATCATGTTTATTAGAGACCAAGTCTGAAGACTCTCCCAAAAACATGAATCTATCAGGCTGTCGAACAACCATCCCACTACGATGAGGCACTGGTGCGTCATTAGTGAAAGATTGTGCATTTTGTTGTGGTTGTCTACCTGTTCTATAGGTTTCTGGGTATTATCTGTCCCTCCCACTAGTTCCTCTAAAACGATACTACTCATGGGTTTGTGATTCATTATATAGTCTTGCTCTAAGAATCTAGCATTGGTGCTAACAAGGACATCCTGATTCTTCGGACTATAAAATAAATAACCTTTCGTTCCCATGGGGTAGCCTACAAACAACCTTACTTCTATACGAGATTTTAACTTAGTCACGTTCTTGTTCAGCACATGTGCTGGACAACCCCATATCCAAATGTGTCTTAGACTCGGTTTATCCCCGGTCCACAATTCTAAGGGGGTCTTAAGAACCGATTTAGAAGGGACTAGATTCAGAAGATAAGCTGCTGTTTCTAAGGCATGTCCCCAAAATGACTTGGGTAAATCTGAATAACTCATCATCGATCTAACACTCTCTAAAAGAGTCTGGTTCCTTCTCTCTGCTACACCATTTTGCTGGGGTGTGCCTGGTGCAGTTAACTGGTCTTCTATCCCATTTTCTGATAAATATTCCCTAAATTCTCCAAGCAAGTATTCGCCACCATGATCTGATTGTAGTGACTTGATACTTTTATTAAGTCGCTTCTCCTTTTTAGCTTTGTACTCTTTGAACTTCTCAAAGCACTCAAATTTACGGCGTAACAAATAAACGTACCCATATCTAGAATAATCGTCAATGAATGTGAAGAAATACTCATAACCACCTCTTGCTTGGATATTCATGGGTCAACATAAATCAGTGTGAACCAATTCTAACACTTCTTTGGCTCTATACCCCTTTGTCTTGAAATTCATATTAGTCATTTTACCTTCCAAGCAGGATTCACAAACTGGAAATGGCTCCACTACCAATGAGCTTAAAGGCCCGTCTGCTGCCAGGCTTTGAATCCTCCTCAAGTTAATATGACCTAATCTCAAGTGCCAAAGATATTTTTGGTTCAAACTAGAAGTTTCCTTTCTTTTAGTAGAGGTAGAAGACGTGTTGTTCAATTCCCTATATTGTAGTTATAGTGCAGGTTGACTAGGATTAATTATATATGAATTGTCTTGCAATGTACCAGAGCATATAATTCATTTATTCATAATAATAGAAACATTACGATCCAAACAAACATTATAACCATCCATAGCAAGCTTAGAAACTGAAATTAGATTTCTTCTAAAAAAAGGTACAGAAAGCCAATTATTCAAAACCAAAATCCTATCGGAACCAAAAGATAAATGAATAACTCATACTGCAACTACTGCTACTTTCGTAGCATTTCCCATGAATACGTATATCTCACCATCTCTAAGCATTCTGGATAGCTGGAATCCATGCATAAAATTACAAATATGATCAGTGGCTCCTGTATCTACACACCAAGTGCTCGTAGATATAACCGCTACATATGTTCTGTAACTAGAGAAATAGACATACCAGTATTGTTTTTCTTCCTAGAAAGAGGACAATCCTGTTTCCAGTGACCTGACTTCTTGCACCTGAAGCGCTTTCCCTTAGGCTTTTTCACACCACCTTGAACTCCCACTGCCTTCACAGCTTTCTGTGTCTGAGCCTTTTTCTTCTTCTTCATACCTTTCGGCTTAGAGGAAGAATCTTTCTCAGCCACATTCCCTTGAACACTTTGCCAAAATAATCCTTCATCTACCTGAAGTTCTGTCAGGAGTTCCGTGAGACTATACAACCTCTTGTTCATGTTGTAATTCAAGCAAAACTGCTCAAAACTCTTGGACAAGCTCATAAGGATAATGACAATCTAAATTTCCCCATCAAGTTCAACACTAAGGATCTCTATCTCATTCAGATGTGACATCATCTTGAGAACATGATCCCTTACAGGCGTTCCTTCAACCATCTGAGTGTTCATTAAAGCCTTCATGGTTACTTGCCTAGCAGCCCTATTCTGATCTCTAAAAAGTTCCTTGAGATTAAAGAGCATATCCGTAGCAGTGGCCATAGACTGATGTTGATGCTGCAAAACACCCGACATTGCTGCCAGAATGTAACATCGCTACATCTCATCAGCTTTAATCCATCGCTTATAATACTCTTTCTCATCTTCAGGAGCATCAGCAGTAGGCTGATCTGGCTTGGGTTCATAAGTGCAAAACTTTTATTCCTCAGCAGTCAACACAATGTCAAAATTTCATTTCCATTCAATATAGTTAGGTCCGATAAGTTTGTTATCCTTAAGTATGGTGAACAGTGGATTAAAGCCCATTGTATCCTGAGAATCATGCATAAAAACATCACATAATACATAAAGGGTGCATTAAATATTAAGACTCATTGGTTCCTCTAACAATTATTAAAATTAATGTACTAACATTTAAACACCATAAGTTTCTGGTATGCCACGATGTATGACATGTATATCACCTAATTTTTTTTAAATGTTACTTTGGTCCTATTACTAAATAATATGCTACGTTGGGGTGGTCTATATTATTTTTCATAGCTAAGTGTACACCATCATCAAATCTTAAATTAAACATAATTATACCAGATGCCATCAAATGATATCTTATAATTATTCAAAATCTATGAAACTTGGTATGCCACGATGGGTGACATGTATACCTTCCAATATTCGTTATTAATTTAAGAAGTTTGTTCTAGCAATTTCTTTAACATTCTAGACACCATAAATTATATGCCATGATGGGTGACGTATATATAATTTATATTTGTCTTTATGTTAAATTACGTACAAAACAATAATAGGGACCATGAAATTTAATTTCATAGTAATTCCCTCTCCCACTAAGTATTTACTTTGAGGATTTTAATCTAAATGCATCTTCCTATATTATTTCTTCGAATTCCACATGTATTATGTCAACAACAAAGAACACATAACATAGCAGCATACTATCATGATTAAATCATTAATTAATACATTCATATGTCCATGCCATTCTAGCATGCTAAGGGTTAGTATCACATGGCATAATAACACAGACAAGAAATACATAGTAGCAACAATCAAGATCAGCAGAAATTATGTAAAACATAATAAAGCACATTCACTATTATGGCCCTATATAAGCTGTTCAACGGATGTCTTAGATCATCAACGGATAACTTGATCAATGGATAACTTGATCATCAACGGATAACTTGATCAATGGATATCTTGATCAATGGATATCTTAATCAACATATGTTTTGATCAACGGATGCCTTGATCAACGGATGTCTTGAATTCATCCTTCGAAATTTCATGAAAACTTTGAGAGCCCGGTTGAAAGCCTAAACATCCTCTGAATGACTTGAAAACTGGGGTAATAGATCTTTAGATGTATTTTAGCATGTCCATCTCGTTCTGCCATTTTCGAAAAGGTATTGCAAGCCCAAATCAGACATCGTATGCAAAATCTGCAGCCACAACAACGAAGCTCCCCGAAAACAGAATGCAGCAGCGGAAAATCTCTGTTTCTTGTAGCTTAATCGCTTAAACAATTACATACAACTTAATATAGCTGAACAAGCCTATTATATTACATCAGAAAAACCAGAATAGGAAAAACTATCGCGATCAACCCTCATGATTTACAATAAAACCTACGATAAACCACGTGGGATCTTAATCGCTATAAAATAACCACGATTAAACCACGTGGGATCCAAACACATAATTAAAACATGGCCATAATAGTGAATATCAATTTGCATCACAGAATCAATACAAGCATACCACTATATATATGCACTATATAATTATGACATGGACTTCATATCATAAAATATAGAACCTAGAACCAGGCTCTGATGTCAATTATTGGAAAAATATGATCTCGGCCCTGCATTTTATGATATAAATTTAAGGAGTGTGAATAGAACGGTAACCTTAATCACCACGACACAAGCGATTCAAATCCATGTCTTCAACTATATTCCCTGATTCTCCTTGGACGAAGTGTGGGCTTCGATCTCCCAAGGTGTACCTCTCCTTAAAGCTCCGAAAATCCAAAACCCTAGCTGGCTCCTTGAAAAAAATGGTTGCCTCTCTCAAACCCTAGGATCTTATTTCATTTTTGTGTTCTCGTGTTCTCACGTTTCTAGCTTCATGAGAATTAGAATATGTATAGGCTACAGTAGGGATCATGGACAATTAGGTCGAGCCTCCCAATGAAATTCTGGGCCTTGCCCAATGTCATTAAATATTAATTCAATCCACTAAAGAATTAATATTTTCACTACCTTTCCTAATTCTGTAAATCAATTATTTAATTCGGCTCCCATATTATTTGCTTATTAAATTCCCCATGTTTAAGATAATGCATGCCCATTAATTAAATTAATTTCTGACAATTAATTTAATCAATATCTTTTATCCTTGATCATCCACTCAACCTTATAATTGTGCAAGAACAAATCTGCCTGCAGGACTAAAGCACAATTATCTTTATGAGCTTTCAAGAGGGCATCATCACCCGAATATATTTTTCGGACACAGTTTCCTTTTATAGTCAATATCCCACTCTGTATATAATAGTCATTGCCCAATACATAAATTCACAATTTAAAATAAATTACTTAATGTATGAATCAAGGCATGTGCATTATATACAAGGTCAATCACTATATCTGGATTAAGAACCTAAACAATAATAATATCATAGAATCTTAGTTCTTCTTTATTGTCAGAATAAATGAAAGAATTATTCTACTATTTTGATCCATATACATAAAGTATACAAGCATTATTCAATAGTAAAGATATACTATCTCTAAATAATATTTCAGCCCTTCCAGTGGTTTGTCTAACACCACTTAGACTGTGAACCTTTATTATATTATATAAGGAGCTTGATAATCTATTCTTCTGCTATCACATTTGATACTAGATTATCTACAATATATAATATACAGACAATGTGAAAACATGCATTCAAGATTCTCAAATGATTATTATAATAGTATATACTTCAAACGAATAGTTCAGTATAAACCCTAACATTGTTATTATTAAGTCCCTCTAAATTTATGCCTACAATTCTAGTAGACAAAAATTGGGGGAGATTGTTAGGAATATATTGTAGACTTGATGATAGGCTATAAAAACACCTTAGTAGATTTGATTAAGTGTAATTGTAGCTTTTAACGGATAATGTACTCTATCATTCGTTGAAAGAGTAGCTTATGTTTAAATAAGTTTTGGTAGCACATTCCTGCATATTATAATGCCTTAGAGAACTAGACGTTGTAGGATATTCTAAGTCATGTTGACTACTAGATTGATATGTAAAATAGATTGGCTAATTGTAAATATTAGATGCCTTGTAATCTTGCATAAGTGAAATAGAGTTAGCTGCTATGAAGATATTCTCAACGGATGTTCCACAAGGTTTCAACGGCTGATCAACTAAAGTTTCAACGGATGATCAGCCAGACTCTCAACGGGTGATCCAACAAAGTCTCAACGGATGATACAATAGAGTTTCAATGGATGATCAAATTCGAAAAGCAGTTGATAGTGACTTGACAGTCACATGGGTTGATTGTATTCAAATGGAATGTGGCAGCCTATGGCTTTAGAGAATAAAGAAGCATTTTTACTTCCATGCTAACTTTAAGATATTCAAAGATGCTAGATGGAGAAATGGAGTAGCATGTAATTAGACTAAGACACTTTTGTCTTATTAGTTTGTCTTTTTATCATGTAACTTGGTGATATATAAACCAAGAGTAGCAAGTTGAAATAATAAAGCAAGAACTAAGAAACAGAGAAAGCTATATCTGTTAAGAATTTCTCTATTCTAAGTGTATCATAATTGTAAGAAGCTGTGTGCATTTTGCATCACGAAGTTCTCATCAATATATATTATCTCTGGTGGGTAAGTTTAATCCACCAGAAAGTTTTTTAACCTTATGTCTAATTAATTTGTGTTTGAATACATCTACATTTTTATTCCGCAATTTTGCATATTTAAACACTGATATATTTACATTTGTGAGAATTTCATAAAATTGAAAAGAAACCAAGAAGTACATTCAACCCCCCTTCTGTAATTCTAGTTGTTAGATTGTTTGGGAATAACAATTGGTATCAGAGCAAGCTCTTGACACACTAAGAGTTTAAAGATCAAAGCAACTAACAACATGAGCAGGAAGGATGTTGGAGTAAAGATCCCGTTCTTGGCTAAAGACAATTATCACCATTGGAAGGTGAAAATGCACCTGGATCTTCTCTCTCAAGATCAAAGGTATGTTGATTGCATTGAGAAAGGCCCTGCATCTTCTCTCTCAAGATGAAAGGTATATTAATAACTTGTGTTTTTTTGTATTCATTTTGAATAAACTGATCACATATACACAATATAAATTTGTCTTATATCCTATTTGTCAAAATAAAACAATGTAGTGTACGAGAAAGAGAATGTTAGTGAGAATCATCACATATTAAATGAATTCTACGCATATTTGAGAGTGACATAATATATAAATCAATAGTTATTCACAGAAGGTAATCATCAAAATTATATATAAAACATGATCACTGTAAATATTATATGGCAGGAAAAAACATGATTTTCATTAGGAAAAACAAGTATCTTCACAAATATTCAGATTCCAAGAGAGATGAGAACTTGGATCCAAAATGTTTAAACCAATTCCAAAAGGGTTCAAAACAGTTTATTGAAATCCAAAAGAATTATATAGATCCAAAAGAGTCCAAAATAATTTATGCAAATACAAAAGTACGTATTCAAAATAATTTACTCAAATCCAAAAATATCCAAATAATCTGTTTAAATCCATAAGAAACTAAAGTATATCCAAATCAGTTTATACGAACTCCAAAACCCATATATATTATCCATGTAATAATATCCACATATCCAAATCGATCTATTCCAAAAGCAAACTTTAAAACATGTAAACATATAAAATGATTCAGTTTATGTACATCTGGATGAATTAACAACTTACATGTATCATATCAAAAATACTAACTAGTTTAAGTTATAAAAAATTAAGGGACTATTCCAAAACATCCAAAATTTCTCAATTCTGATGTACAAGTAATTTAGTATAATTTTAGGAGAATCGCAAAAATATCATCATTCAAACATATACATTTTGTATAGTACCATAAAATGAAAAGAATGGTGAACGTAGTCTTACCTTAAAGTCTTTCAATTTGATGATCATTTTCAAGATTTCTTTTTTCAAGAAAGTCTTTGAAAGACCTCTAATATCGGAAGAAAAACTCACTCCTCATAGCAAAAACAATCTTCATCGATCAACATATTGAAATTTTATAAACCATAGTCCTCTTGAATAGAAGGTACACCAATCATACGAACAAAGTGAAAAGACATATACTATACGAACAAAACGAATCGTGTTGATAGTGTTATATAATAAAATAATATAAAAGACTAGAAGAAAGGAATGGAGAGAATATGGATACTTGTCTTATTATTTCTCATGTATCAAACAATGTACATGCAACTCTTTATATGGGGCAATTGACATATGTTACAGGTGCAGTGAAAAGTCAAAAGTTGGTAAGTCTAAAGGTAAAAGGTAAGAGAGTTAAATAGTTTAGGTAATCAAAAGGTTATTAGGTATACAAGAAGTCATCCATATAATTATTGGGGTTAAACCCAATAGGTAGTATGGGCTTAGTGATAGAAAACATAATTGGATTGGGTAATAATTGTATGGGTATACAATTATTATCATAATTGAGTTGGGTAATAATTGTATGTGTTGACAATTATTATTATAATGGGAATGGGTAATAATTGTACGGGTAGACAATTATTATTGTAATCAGATTAGGTATGTCTTGTTGGCTAAGTTTGTGATGGCTATATATACATAGTCATGTTATTATTTTGATGTATGCTTGAGTATTGTTTGACTTAAGTATTACTTGAGTGAATACCGTTTGGAGAGATTGATTGTATTTATTGATAATTGTTTGGATTAATAATACAAGTTGGGATGTGGGTATTATCGTGTCATATATTGTGTGTGTATTTTGCATTGTTTGTTTGGTTGTATATTTGTGTGTATTCCCCCTAACAATAATAATTATCCATAACAATTCTTTAATAATTATTCAGCTCATTGTCCAATGTCCATGATAAAGGTTCCTTTAAATTCAAAGCATCATATGGCATCCCGTATCACCCAACTCAGACCTATAGACTCAGCTACCTAAATGTTGAATCTATGTTTATCTTGATATATAATGTGGGTGGTTTATCATGACCAATTATTTACCTGTTGTTGAGTTTGCCTTTTGACCTTCATCAATAATATCTCGGTTTTAATCTGCCAAAATATTCATAGTCATAGCCTTTATACTAAAAAATCTATTACTATTTACTAAATTAAATGGTTTTCAATTAATAACCTGGTAAGATTAATTACCAATTATCTAATTAATCACTATAAAATTCCCTAGCCGAATAATTTTGATTCCCGTTTTATTAAAAACTAATCCTGGTTAATTATTACTCCCTATTATTGGGTAATGAATACAACACAGGGGGTGAATGTGTTTTGGATATTTTAATAAGGCTTTTTGGATATTTGTTGTTTAGTTAACAAAGCAAATTAGAAATGCAGTAATATTATGCTGAAATAAAACAGAGCACACAATGTTTCAAAACTCATTTAATTTTGTATTAAAATAAAGCTTGTATTTGGCTACAAATCATGGGTTCTTTGAAATTAAAGAACTCAGCTTCTTCCTTGAGAGAGTTACTATAAAAACTAGATCTGTTTGATTTAAAAGCAAAGGACCAGTGTTTACTTTATAGATTAGTAAACACAGGTTTACACAACATGCAATAAGATGTACTAAACTCTACTTTAAGTTATCTCTAAAGCTTTCCATTTCTGGCATAGTAAATCCTTGCATAGCCTGTTGATCTGTGATTTTTCTTTGTTAGTTAATCTTGGCATTTGATCTTGTACTCTTCAAGATGCTTTTGTAGACTTTACAATTTAAGTGATTAGATCATTTGTTGATTAAAAATCTTGAATATTTATCTTGTCTGCATTCTGTACTTGAGCTTCATGTCGAGATCTCTAGTTGTTGTTATAGAGAACTGACATCTCGATAAGTATAATGGCTTATCGAGATCTCTTAGTTCTCTACAAGTGTTTTGACTTGTCAAGGTCTCCGAGTTCTCGATAGGTGAACTTGGTTTGTCGAGATCTCTGAGTTCTCGATAGGTAACTTTGACTTGTCGAGATCTCTGAGTTCTCTATAAGTGAACTTGACTTGTCGAGGTCTCCCAATCTCTGCATGTAGAAATAACTTGTCGATATCTCTAATCATCATATCTTCATTTGCCTTGTCGATATCTCTTAGTTCTCGGTATGCAGAAATGACTTGTCGATATCTCCAATCTTCATATCTTCATTTGACTTGTCGATATCTCTGGGACTTCTCGATAGGTCAATTTGGACTTCTCGATAAGTTATTCTGGAGTTATCGAATAACTTCTCCATATGACTTGAGCGTGACTTTTAGATATCTTGACTTAAAACATTTTTCCCAAAACAGATTTATTCAACTCCAAGCTTCTTCACAATTTCTCTGAGGCATGATCTTCTTGATCTTCTTCTAGAGTTTATTCTTAGGCTTGAGACTGTTTACAGAATAATACTCCAGTCTAATCTTTGACATTATTACAGACTCAAATAATACAGTACAAAATATAAATTTAAATTATCATACAACTGATTCTTAGCACTGTCAATTTGACTTAGTCTTGTTATGATACAGGCATTGTGACGGCATCAACCCCGGGGCCAGGAGTTGACGTCACTAAACATAATTTCCAAAAATATAAACAACAGAATTATTATTAGAACATATTAACTTGACCCCAAACTAAGATCCGATCCAGGTTCAAGTATAATTCAGGTTCTCAATAATACAAACTCTTCATTTACTATCTAAGACACACCAACTTTATTCAGCAACTCTTCAGACCTCAGGGTCTGATACAAACTACCTCAGAGGAGCCAGGTCCAATAGGGGCGGGAACACGGGTCCGTCTGACTAATCTTCTAGGCATCTGCGAAATATACATAACAGTTTGCAAGGGTGAGCATAATCGCTCAGCAGTACCAAATATGAATAACAGATTAAAACAGTAAAGTAACAATAATGGGAACAGAGCTGTAATCACGATATCAACATTTCATAATGATAATCAAAGTAACTGGATATCACTAATTAGCATGCTTTATGAAATCAACATTATTGTGTGCTGCGTAATACCAGAGTCAAATTTTAGCATGCTAACCATTTTATAAAACCGCTGTATCAATCAATCATGCTTTCATATAATTCACAAATCCCAATCAGATACATAGCGGATATGTGAAGACAGCTGATCAGGCTATCAACACCAGACGGCTCTAACTGCCATCCCATTTACCTGTTCCGGAACTCAGAGACTAGATAGGTCTCTGACCTGCTGGACTAATCGGTTTTATATTGCGCGCAACCGAATTAGCCTCTTACGCCACCTCAATAGGCCTACTCTGGCCCCAATGTATCCCATATCTGACCGTTTTATCCAGTTTTCAAAAACACTTGTACCTATCTCATTTTCAAAATCATTTATCTAGCCAGCACACATATAAAATCCGTTTCGCAAATCATTTTATTTGAGACAGGTACCTTTCGAAGTTACTTTTCCCCAAAACAATTCGAAAACAGAAATTTTATAACTATAGGGGATACGTAACTTAAAACATTTCTGTTCCATTACGAGAATAAAACATTTAGCTATCCATATACATTGAACCATAAAAGAATGGTCAGGGGTGAAATGAATATGTCCTAAGTCCAATCGTGTATTAGGATTTAGGAATAACTTTTATGTAATCTGTTTTGATTTCATTGATATTAATAAAGACTTGTTTTGTTTTTATTATGGGTTTTATCTATTTAAGTGTTTAAATAAGATATACCATAGTTTAGAGTAAAGCTTTTTATGGATTATGATGAGATCATAATAGTGAGACCTAAAAAGATGATAACTCTAAACTTAAATAGTTCCTGGTCATAGGATTACTAATTGGTAATTAATAATCCGCAAAGATCGGTACATACTATGCTTGCTTCATTATGAAGGATGTCTGTTCTCATAGACATTTGTGTGGTGACACTATAGCTAGTATATAGGTGCTTATTATGGAATAAGTTCACTGAACATGACTCGCACAGCTGAACAACTGATGGAGTTCACTCACGTGTCAGCAGTTGTTCACATAGTGATAGTTGTACAAGTATCCTTAGACTTGAGGTCATCATAGTCATCTTGTGTACACTGAACTATGCTTTGGTTTAGTTCTTAGTCTCCAGGGATAATTATTAGGGCTCTTCTGGGTATAGGAATTTGTACACGAAGATAGTGTATGATCAATAAAGGATCTACCCCTTCCAGTGAAGGAAGCGAATGTTCAAGGCTGATCCACTTATGCTAGTTCAGGAATCTCTGGCCAGAGTGAATGAAATTAGAAAGGAGTTTCTAATTTGCATAGAACTACGCATAGTAAATGGTAAACAAGTGATTGAATTAGATAGGCTTGACACGAGATCCATGCCTTGTATTTAATCGGGACATTGTAGGGTAGAAGAAGTTTATTGTACGGTAACTATTCACTGACAGGTTCTTTGTATTCTAAGCAGTGAATTCATATTATCCGGATAGTCGCGATATGTTGAGAAGCATCACTCACGATGTAGAATAAATGTGATTAATTAATTAATCATATTTAATAAATTAGAGAATTTATATAAATAATGATAAAATAGTTTTATTATTATTTATTTCTACTACCGGCTTAATATTGAACCTACAGGGTCACACCATAAAAAGAGAATGATTTAATGGTGGAGGAATTAATTAATAATGGCTAATAATTATTTATTTATGAAATAAATAATTAATTGGCAAATTTAATAATTGATTAAATGAGATTTAATTGATTATAAATTAATTAAGAAAAGTTCTTAATATTATTAATTAAGAATTTAATTTTTGGAAATTAAATCAAGAGAGAGAATTATTTCTAAAGTGTTTAGAAAAAGGATTAATGATTAAAAGGTGTTTTAATTATTAATGAGAATAATAAATGGGATGATAATAATAATATTTATGGGAAAATTTCAGCTGAAAATTTTGCCTATAAATACACTATTATAGACCCTAATTTTATTCCAACCTTGAAACCCGAAAACCCAAAATGTTTGGAAAACCCAATTCTCTCCACCTCCTTCCTCCTCCTTAACATCGTTTTCTTGGTGGATACCGGTGGAGTGCTTCACACTTGAGGAGCAACTGCTAAGGATCTCTGATCGTTGTCTCCGAATTATTTTAAAAGGTTAGATTCGATCCCTCGAATTTTTATTCACGATTTATATGCTTTTATTTGGATTTTGTATGTGTAAAAGTGTTTTGCCATGCCCCCGCTGCGTTAAAAATCCAACAATGGTATCAGAGCATAGGTTGTATGCATATAGATCTGTGGTAAAAATTTCAGAATTTTATGTGCTTGTATGAATTAATTATGATTTTTACAAGTTATATTATGAATTAATTTTGTCTGATGAGAAATCGTTTCTCAGAATATTTTTGAATGTTGATCTGGGTTCTAAAAGTGTTGTAGATCGTCTGAGTATTTTTTCATAATTTTAGGATGTATAGATTTCTTATTATGAATTTTTGAAGTTGTTTCAATTAAAATTCGTAATTAAATAAATCATATATATATATATATTATTTGTAAGTATATATATTTGCTTTTATCTGTACATCTGCATATTTGTGTCTGCTGTTTGTCTACTGTTACAAAGAAAACGGCAGAAAAGGACATACACGGAATTCGAGGAAGCTGTTGACGGCTGCTGAAACAAAAAAAAATAAAAATTATAGGGGTGTAACGCATTCCGGGAATGCGTTACACACCTGTGGCGCATTCACGGAATGCGTTACACCCTTTAATGGCTTAAAAGGGGTGTAACGCATCACCGGAATGCGTTACAGCCCGTCTGTTGATATTAAAATTGATTTTCTGGGAGTTTCGTAACTCCGTTTTGGGGGTGCAATATACCGTTGGATTCGTTTTTTCGAGACGGATCTAATGGAGTGATCAATTTTAGTTTATACAAAAGTTTTGAACTGTTTATATTTCCATGAAGTGTTTTAAAGCTATTTTTAACTGTTTAAGTTGCTTTTAAATGCTTCATGTGATACATAGAGATGTATAATGCTTAGAATAATGTGCTAGATGATATAACATGCCTACCTTGATGTTTATTCATGTTGATATATGTGATATATGCTTAGTTTATCATGCGATGATAGATTTAGGTGAACTTAAATAAACCTAAGGCGTTTGTTAGACAACCTAGTATAGTGAAATTGTTTCATAACCTTAATAACAATATTATGAATACAATCATGAGATTCTTGTGTTTGTGAAACACGTTATTGAATATGAATTTTCGATATGAGAGAAAGGATGATTCTGTCAACAACAGATTTCTATCTGTAAGAAAGGGTTATTAAGTGACGCCTCTTGACAATGCTCCACCCGATCTGGGAATCATCTGATTATTGATTATTGATTTGAAATATTTAATTTAAAAGGAAGAATCTCTTTATAATATGATTATGATTGTAACGTAATATAATCCCTCTAAAATTAAATAATATCAAGTAGTAATTGGCCAATGACACAACGGGCTTGTGTCGGTCATAGCCTTCCAACATGGTAGAAAGTAGTTCTTATTTTTGAATCATTATCGTTTCGTGCCACAGCCGAGGGCTTTGATTTTGAAATAAGAAATACTTGTCTATTACATAGAGATGTGTACATTGAATAAGAATCTAAAGGTCGTTACGTGCCACAGCCGTGGGCCTTTGGGGACTGATTCAATTGTACGGAATGTTGGGTTTGACTTGACTTAGAGTATTGAGTTTGTCGTGCCACATCCGTGACTCAATTATTCAAGAGGCTAAAGTTTGATTAGGGAATAACATTAGATGTAATGACAAGAGTTGTCTGCCTATTGAACATTACATGGCGTTTCGTGCCACAGCCGGGGTTGTGTAATGGAATGTAGGATCCCTATTCCCACTAGCATTATGAATGCTTAATTTTTCATGTAGGGGGTTGAATAAATTAGGAAAACTAGTGGGAGCCACTTATGAATAAAGACCCGATTCATATAGTGTTTTGAAATGAAATCGAATATTTGCTGAGTGATGTTATGTGTTTATTATTTACAGATTTACTTTTTACGTTATATCTTCTGCACTATCACTCAGGAGCATACTAGATGCTCACAAATTGACTGGTCCTAATTATGCTGACTGGCTTCGAAACTTGAGAATTGTTCTCAGGATTGAGAGGCTGGAATACGTGATTGACTCACCTAAGCCTACTGAATCTGCTAGTGATGCACATAATGATGAACATGTTGTGTATCGTAGGTGGATAGATGATGCAAATGTTGCTCAATGCATCATGCTAGCTTCCATGAACATTGAACTACAGAAGCAACATGAGCATATGGATGCTCACACTATCCTCATGAATCTACAAGAGTTGTATGATGTGGCGGGGAGGACAGCTCGATATGAGATATCGAAGGAGCTGTTCGGTTGTAGGATGTCTGAGGGATCATCTGTGAATGACCATGTACTTAAGATGATCAATTTGATTGAACGTCTTGGACAACTTGGTTTTGTCATGGATGGGGAGCTGAGCCAAGACCTGGTCTTGCAATCGCTTCCGAGTTCGTTCTCGCAGTTTGTTGTGAACTTTCACATGAATAAGTTGGATGTCAGCCTGCCTGAACTCCACAACATATTGAAGACTGCGGAATCGAATTTTCCCCCTAAGAAGAGTTCTGTTCTTCTAATTGGTGAAGGTTCCAATCTTAAGAAAAGGAAGAGGAACTCTTCCAAGAAGAAGAAAGTAGGTGAGAAAATGCCGGTTCCACCAAAAGCTGAAGACCCCGAGAGCAAAGTTGTTTGCTTTCACTGTAACAAGGTGGGGCACTGGAAGAGGAACTGCAAGGTTTACCTTGCAGAATTGAAGAAGAAGGGTAGTGAGACTACCGCTTCTGATTCAGGTATGTTCATGATAGAAGTGAATATGTCATTTCTACTTGGATATTAGATACCGCCTATGGTTCTGACATCTGCAATTTGTTGCAGGGACCAAGGATAAGTAGGACTCTTGAGGAAGAGGAGGTGATTCTACTGATGGGAAATGGAGCAAGAGTTGCTGCTGAAGATGTAGAATCATTTCATTTACATATGCCTACGGGCAAGACTATTGTTCTAAATAATTGTTATTTTGTTCCCTCGATTGTGAGGAATATTATTCCCATGTTAGACTTGGATGGATTTTCATTTATTATTGAGAATAATGAATGTTCTATTCTTAGAGATAATATTCTTTATGGACGTGGTGCTTTAACTAATGGTCTGTATGTATGTGACATAATTTATTTCAAATTGAACAAACTAATAAAAGAAAAGGGATGATGAAAATCTCACTTTATAGTGGCATTGCAGTCTCCATTTAGTAGACATGGAGAGAGGACTGCAAATTTGCTAGGAATGGTACACACAGATGTATGTGGACCAATGTCTACGCAAGCCATGGGTGGATTTTCATACTTCATTACTTTCATAGATGATAGATCTAGATTCAGATATGTGTTTGATGAAACACAAGTCTGAGGCCTTTGAAAAGTTCAAAGAATATAAGTATGAAGTGGAGAAACAACCAAACATAGTATTATAACTCCTCGATTAGATCGAGGTGGTGAATACTTGAACGTAGAGTTTCTGGATTATCTCAAAGTAAATGGTATAGTCTCCCAGTGGACTCCTCCAGATTGGTATCTGAAAGGAGAAATTGAACTTTGTTAGACATAGTTCGGTCCATAATGAGCTATGCAAATCTTCCAGTATTCCTATGGGGTTATGCATTGGAAACCTCAGCATATTTACTGAATATGGTGCCTTCCAAATCTGTTCCTCAAACTCCGTATGAGATATGGAAAGAAAGGAAACCGAGTCTTAAACACGTTAAGATTTGGGGATGTCCAGCTTATGTCAAGTAAGTTGACCCAAATAAGCTGGAATATCGATGCGTAAAATGTAGTTTTGTGGGATATCCTAAAGAGACTTTAGGGTATTACTTTTACACCGATCATCGGGTGTTTGTATCCAGACATGCTACCTTCTTGGAAAAGGAGTTATCCTTGAAGGAAACAGTGGGAGCAAAATTGAACTTGATGAAGTTCAAGAAGCACAAACTACTACAGATCAAGTGGAAACACCTGTTCTGACTGAACAACCTTTTGTGGAATAGCCCATTCATAGGTCAGGGAGAGTGTCTCGCCAACCTGAGAGGTAATATGGCCTTGTCATTGAGAATGACAATGAGTTGTCGATCATTAATGATGACGACCCTGTGACCTATAATGAGGCTATGAGTAGTGTTGACTCAGAGAAATGGCATAGTGCCATGAAATCCAGAATGGAATCTATGTATACGGTATACAAAAGATAGATTATAGCAGATGGCCAGGTGGAGACCTTTAAGGCCAGGCTTTTGGGAAAAGGATTCAAACAAAGGCAATGGATTGATTTTGATGAAACCTTTTACCTGTAGCCCTGTTAAAATCAGTTCGGATTTTGCTTGCGAATGCTGCTTACTACGACTATGTGATCTGGAAAATAGCCAGATGGTTTTCTTTCCAAGGGAAATGAAAACCTAGTGTGTAAGCTGCTGCGAACCATATGTGGTTTAAAGCAAGCTTCTCGAAAGATGGAACATTCATTTTGATGAGACAATCAAAGAGTTTGATTTTATCAAAAACGCAGATGAACCATGCATCTACAAAAGGGTTAGTGGGAGCGCGGTAACATTTCTTATATTGTATTGAATTAGAGTTGACACACATAACAACATAGCAGACCCACTCACAAAGCTACTTTATGAAAGTCACTTTGATCGTCAAGATGGGTATTAGATACCAGAGTGATTGGCTTTAGTACAAGTGGGAGATTGAAAGGAATATGTCCTAAGTCCAATCGTGTATTAGGATTTAGGAATAACTTTTATGTAATCTGTTTTGATTTCATTGATATTAATAAAGACTTGTTTTGTTTTTATTACGGGCTTTATCTATTTAAGTGTTTAAATAAGATATACCACAGTTTAGAGTAAAGCTTTTTTATGGATTATGATGAGATCATAATAGTGAGACCTAAAAAGATGATAACTCTAAACTTAAATAGTTCCTGGTCATAGGATTACTAATTGGTAATTAATAATCCGCAAAGATCGGTACATACTATGCTTGCTTCATTATGAAGGATGTCTGTTCTCATAGACATTTGTGTGGTGACACTATAGCTAGTATATAGGTGCTTATTATGGAATAAGTTCACTGAACATGACTCGCACAGCTGAACAACTGATGGAGTTCACTCACGTGTCAGCAGTTGTTCACATAGTGATAGTTGTACAAGTATCCTTAGACTTGAGGTCATCATAGTCATCTTGTGTACACTGAACTATGCTTTGGTTTAGTTCTTAGTCTCCAGGGACAATTATTAGGGCTCTTCTGGGTATAGGAATTTGTACACGAAGATAGTGTATGATCAATAAAGGATCTACCCCTTCCAGTGAAGGAAGCGAATGTTCAAGGCTGATCCACTTATGCTAGTTCAGGAATCTCTGGCCAGAGTGAATGAAATTAGAAAGGAGTTTCTAATTTGCATAGAACTACGCATAGTAAATGGTAAGCAAGTGATTGAATTAGATAGGCTTGACACGAGATCCATGCCTTGTATTTAATCGGGACATTGTAGGGTAGAAGAAGTTTATTGTACGGTAACTATTCACTGACAGGTTCTTTGTATTCTAAGCAGTGAATTCATATTATCCGGATAGTCGCGATATGTTGAGAAGCATCACTCACGATGTAGAATAAATGTGATTAATTAATTAATCATATTTAATAAATTAGAGAATTTATATAAATAATGATAAAATAGTTTTATTATTATTTATTTCTACTACCGGCTTAATATTGAACCTACAGGGTCACACCATAAAAAGAGAATGATTTAATGGTGGAGGAATTAATTAATAATGGCTAATAATTATTTATTTATGAAATAAATAATTAATTGGCAAATTTAATAATTGATTAAATGAGATTTAATTGATTATAAATTAATTAAGAAAAGTTCTTAATATTATTAATTAAGAATTTAATTTTTGGAAATTAAATCAAGAGAGAATTATTTCTAAAGTGTTTAGAAAAAGGATTAATGATTAAAAGGTGTTTTAATTATTAATGAGAATAATAAATGGGATGATAATAATAATATTTATGGGAAAATTTCAGCTGAAAATTTTGCCTATAAATACACTATTATAGACCCTAATTTTATTCCAACCTTGAAACCCGAAAACCCAAAATGTTTGGAAAACCCAATTCTCTCCACCTCCTTCCTCCTCCTTAACATCGTTTTCTTGGTGGATACCGGTGGAGTGCTTCACACTTGAGGAGCAACTGCTAAGGATCTCTGATCGTTGTCTCCGAATTATTTTAAAAGGTTAGATTCGATCCCTCGAATTTTTATTCACGATTTATATGTTTTTATTTGGATTTTGTATGTGTAAAAGTGTTTTGCCATGCCCCCGCTGCGTTAAAAATCCAACAAGGGGTACTTGCCTTGCAACGCTTTACAAACCCTAATAGCTTTCACGTTGACTTCGATCCTGGAACGACTCGATTGGGATCTACAATTACAGAATACCCTAATTAGTTATGCCGACATGCTTGATATCCTCAAATCCTAATAACCCAAATCCGACAACCCGAATCGTATTATTATTATACACACAAAACCCGTAATCACATAGTCACATAGTCGGAAATATTGTTAGGGTGACACATAAATATATATTTTCGAACATATTTTTAGGAAATTTTGGCAGCATCTTCTTTATTTATAAGACTACTCGTCGATTGCAATCGACGTCAACAATTCTCAACCATCCACAATATTATTTTATCCTTTTATACAACTTACACTCCAATACCAATCACGATTAATTATTTAAGTCCAAAAATATTTTAAGAAAATATCATTTTATTTATTTATAAAATTTAGGACTCAGAACATCGTCATCACCGTCCACCGTCGACTCACCGAAGTTCATCGTCCCGATATGATACGGGTTCCCAAATAAATTATACCGATTAATATTATTTCCCGCAACGAAAGTTTTAATTTCACGAATACTAATCATTTATTTTCCTGCAGAAAAGAAAATAGTAATTAAAATTATAACAGTTAGCCCACTGCTTTCAAAGCCCAGCCCAACAGTCAACCCAACTGTAAGGCCCAACAAAGAAACCAAGCAACAGAGAACAGAACGGAGCGCCACACCCGCGGCCGGAACACGGCAACACACGGCCGCCCACACACACCAACACACACACACATTCACACCCACACATATTCACACACACACATATTCTCACATACATACACAATCACGCACACATAAATATATATATATAAAGAAATGAATCGATTGGAAATCGAACAGAAGAACCGGAAGTAATTACCGGAACTGGAGGCCGGAGAATCACCGGGAAAAAGGAAGAAGAAAAACGGAAAGGAAACGAAGTGAATCGGAGAAGAAGAAGCCGAGAGCACAGGGCAAAGAAAAAAACAACCGAGATAAAAGAATAAGGTTGAGGGAGTGTAAGATACTGTGAACACGTGTCCTAGCAAAATTGGATACGTGTTAACTTCTTAATATAAGTTGTCAACACGTATCACTGAATACTCAGGGGCTCGATTTTTAACCCGAATTCTTATTTTTTTACGAAACAAAATACGATTTAAATGTATCAGAAAAATCTTGAAATACTCTTAAAATTTCAGAAATTTCCCGAAGTTTCCAAAAACATAATTTCAAAATTTTTAAAACAATTCTTAAGGTACTCTTGGTACCCAGTTTTTAACAAATAATGAAATGACACTCGGTGAAACAAATCCCAAAAATTTTTCAAAATAATTTTAAAATTCTTCGTATAATACGAATTTAATAAAATATAAATTTCATAATTTTTAAAGATTCCCATAATTAAATATGGATTTTAGCATTTAACACACTCAAAAAATCATTTAAAATGAATAATTAACGAAATATTGATTTCTCAATTTTATAAAGTCCTAAAAAATAATTATTGAAATTATAAAATTAGAAAACTAATTTTAAAGACAACCCAAATATTTATGGAATTAAAATTACCATAAAATCACTTTTACAAGTAAAATAAATCATGTAACTCACTAATAAATCTCACAATTCAATCCCACTTATCAACAAATCATAATTAATTAAATAATAATCAATAACCGCTGCCAAAAACCATTATACATATTTTATTTATTTACTTAAACCTTTATTACACTTCCAAATAAAATAGAATTAAAATAAAAATACACGAGTCGTTATATTCCTTCCCCCTTAAAAAGATTCTGTCCCCATAATCTAATTTAACTAAACAAATGAGGATATTTATCAAGCATGTCTAACTCCAATTCCCAAGTAGACTCTTCTACTCGAGGATTTCTCCACAAAACTTTTACTATAGGAATTGATTTATTCCTAATGACTCGTTCCTTACGGTCTAGGATTTGAATTGGTTGTTCTACATAGGATAAATCTGGTTGAAGTTCAATCGGTTCATATTCTATGACTTGATTCGAATTAGGGACATAGGGCTTCAACATAGACACGTGGAACACATTATGAATGTGCTGCCACTGCGGTGGTAACGTTATCTCATAAGCGACCTTTCCTACTTTCTTCAAAACCTCAAAGGGTTCTATGAATCTAGGGCTAAGTTTACCCTTCTGACCAAATCGTACTAACCCTTTCCAAGGAGATACTTTTAGTAACACCAAAGCTCCTATATCAAAGTCCATGTCTTTCCTATGCAAATTTGCGTATTTTCTTTGTCTATCTTGAGCTGCTTCCAATCTTTTCCGAATCAACAGTATAGCATCTCTAGTCTGCTGAACCAACTCAGGGCCTAACACTTTCTTTTCTCCTACCTCATCCCAGTACAATGGTGACCTACAATTCCGTCCATACAAAGCTTCATAAGGTGGCATCCCTATACTGGCATGGTAGCTGTTATTATATGAGAACTCAATCAAAGGTAGATGCTCATCCCAATTACCCTTAAAATCTAGAACACAGGCTCTCAACATATCCTCTATAGTCTGAATTGTCCTCTCACTTTGGCCATCCATCTGAGGATGATAAGCAGTGCTCATATTCAATTTCCTTCCTAGGCACTCTTGGAATTTAGTCCAGAACCTGGAATTAAATCTCGGGTCTCGATCCGACACTATAGAAACAAGAACTCCATGTTTGGTAACTATCTCATCCAAGTATAACTTAACTAACTTTTCCAATGAATACCTTTCATTAATCGGAAGAAAATGCCCCGACTTAGTCAATCTATCAATGATTACCCAAATAGCATCATGATTCGCTCTCGTCTTTGGCAATCCTACTACAAAATCCATAGCAATGTCTTCCCATTTCCATTGGGGAATCTCCAAAGGTTGTAACAATCCACTTGGTCGTTGATGCTCTGCTTTCACCGTCTGACACACGTGACATTTACTTACCCAATTGGCAATATCTTTCTTCATTCCTGGCCACCAAAAATTTCTCTTCAAATCCTGGTACGTCTTGGTACTACCAGGGTGGATAGAATACCTAGAGTTGTGTGCTTCCTGCAATACCTCGTTCTTCAACTCTGTTACATTAGGAATCCAAACTCTGGATGAAAATCTATACAAACCTTGACTATCTTTTTGAGTACACAGCTCTTCTCCTGTCAAAGTATCCAACTCTTGTTCCATAACTCCTTCTTGACACCTTTTGATCTTTTCCATCAATGCTGGCTGGAAAGTAACTTCATATAGCTGCTCCTGACTTTCATTTGGTACTCGAACTTCAATTTCCATTCTTTCTAAATCTTGCGCCAACTCTTCCGCTATGACGACTATGTACAAGCAGTTGAATGAAAACAGGCATTATGACGACTATGTTTACGCGATTAACAATAATTATACTACTCCAATTCCTTCCCAATTCACTACAACCACCCAACCATCAACAATACATCAAACACAACTTATATCAACGCAAAGTCAGTCCCTAATCCTAAGTTTCCAACTCATTCAACCACAAACAAGACCTATGAACTATAATCAAGATTCAATTACCAAAACACTTCCAAATCAAACCAAACTACTAATAATCACAATCAATGCTTCACATTTCATAAAACCAATCATTAAACTTACTAACATATAAATAAAGACTAGGGTTTGAATTTTATACCTTCCTTGGTGTGTGGTAAGTTGCTAGGAAACCTTAGGGAGCTTTGATCTATCCTCCTACTAGCTTGATCTGTCTAAAGAAATCAAGAACACAAAATTAATTTCAAGAAAGTACTATTCATCATCTTCTTGAATGATTTATAGAAAATGCTAGGAAAGGATTTTGAAGCTAAGATTCCTATGAAGTATGTAACTTAAATAGGAGAAACTAGGATAATTACCTTGTAAATTAGCAAGTGGAGGAGCTTGGACTTCCCTTTTGTTAAGAAACAAGCCGAGAGCAAGAAGCTTGGAAATGGGGGGGGGATGAAATGTTGCTTGGTTGATTTTTATGAATGAAATGAAATTCTTGGTTGAAAATTAACCTTTCAAAATATCTTTACTTTTGCTTTAATAAAGTGATGATCTCACCTTGATTACATCATCACAAGGACACTTGTTCAATCCTTATGGTTGGATGATGTCATCCTCCCCTAATCCCTTTGATTAATGCTTAATTTTTGGGCTAATCTCCTTGTTATTTGCATAAGCTTGATCTTTGGTCGCTTATTTGTTTTACGGTTCGCCTTACTCTCGTTAATCGTTTGAGGGATCATATCCGGGATCTTCTTACTCAGGTTCCCCTAAACCTTTCTCAATATTTTATATCCCTTTTATGGTCCTCTCTTATAATCCTTGAATTTAAATCCTTTTAATCATGTTACCTTATACTCAATTCTTTCGGTATCTGGTGGATTTTCGGGAAAAATCAAAGTGTTTAAATTTGGATTCTGACGATCTTTACATACACTCATATATTCTATGGAGTACTAATAAGATCTCAGAATATCAATAAAAGAACCCTACATAGGGTGGCATAAAAAATTCCCTTAATCAGCAAAATCAGCAAAATCATTATTCATAAGGATTACAAAAAGTCCAAAATTTTTGGGGTTATTACACACAGACACAGATGTCAGTGCCATGCTTGTTTCTATAAGCTATGCTCTTAACCCTTCCAATTTAGGTGAGGTTAGGAGAATGGGCCTTAGAAAGGAATGGAGCTTTCTTTGTGATTCTTTCATTAAGACATTTTATGGTAAGATAAGCAATTTTGATGCAGTTACATACTCACTTGTTAACATTCTATATATGCTGCTTATTGATAAGCACTATAACTTAAGTGAGTCTGTCATGTATGAGTTAGGTTTCAAATTATGAGACATTAAGAAGAGAAATAAGAACATCTATTATGCTAGATTCTTTATGATAATAGCTAATCATGTTTCTAAGGATCTCTCTATTGAGAACCCAACAAACAAGCTTGATTGTTGGGTCCAAGAGAAGAGAGTTATTTTTGATTTAAACAGGACAAATCACCACAGTGAGGTTCCCCTCATCTATTTGCCAATCATGGAGGAACCTCAGGTAAGTGAAGTAAACACTTATGTCTCTATTACTTCCCAACCACCAGTTTCTTTGAAAACTTCTGTGGCAATGGCATCTGTGACAATGACCAAACAGATGCCTACCCAAGTCACACAATCAAAAATTTCAAAGTCCAAGTGTAAGAAACCCCACTCTAGTTCCTCTCAAAAGGGACTAGTTTCAAAAACTACTAAATCCAAATAGGGGAGTGTGGAGGGGAGTAAGATTGGTGAGGGACAGGGTGAACATCAAAGAAACCCTAAGAATAAGGAGAATGAGGTATGTGTAACCCAGCCTAGCCACACTGCAGTTTCCCAACAAACTGTAGTGCTTAATAAGGATTCTAGCTCATTACTAGTTGCATCCTCCCAAAAGGATGTCACTATTGAAACAAGCTCTCAACCAAGAGCACATGCCAAAAGGGGAAGAGACACACACCAACCTCAAACTTATATAAGAAAGAAGAAATTAAAACCTATAGGGGAGTCACAGGCTGCACACACAGTGCCAACTACAGTCAAAGACTCAGTTACTGCACCATCTCAAAGTCAGATTGATGTGGCTCCAGTAAATGTGGAGTGACAGCCAAAATCTCTCATATTGAAACACCTTAAATACAAAATTCTCCTACAAACTCACTGGATGTGGACATGATAAACACATCAATTCCTGATTCTCCATCTTTAACTCTCATGGAGGAGCCAAAATCTCAAGCAGCTGAGCATCATCTTTTAGATGATTTGTTGGCTCACTTGCCATTTCTTTCTAAAAATACTGAGAAATCTGTGGATAATCTCAAATCAATCACCATAGATTCTACAGTAGTTTCTAATCCAAACTCTTTCATTTCTACTTTCTCAACGGATATTGTTCATCTGTTGACTAGTGACGGATGTGCTTAACAACAATTATCCGTTGAATTTCTCAACTACTATTTCAACGGATGTTTCTCATCCGTTGAAAGTCTCTACATCACTTGAAATTTCAATAAATGTTACAAGTACAGATGACTTAGTGGTTGTTCAATCACTATTAGGATTAAGGGAAGGGAGTGAATAGAGTGAGAGTCTGAGTTGCACTTAGGAAAAAGGAGAGGAAATGAGTAATAAAATGCATGTTATTTCTTCCAACATGGAAAAAGTGAGTGAGAGGAGTCCCACCTTAGATGGTGAGGGTGTGAGGGTGGGAAGCCAAGGGGAGCCCTTGATGCAACAAAAGAGAGAAAATGAGAAAAACGCAGGTACCATAGAAGAATGGGAAGAGCCCATTGTTAGTGAGTTAAGGGATGTCGATGAGGCAGAAAAGAAGAATCTATTTCAGCAAGAATATCAAGATGTTTTAGACTCTGTTTCTTTCGAAGCTGAGGCATTGACTCATCCTGTTCCAGCTTATCAAATTCTAGCTGAACAGGGCAATGAGGCTGCTGAGAGGGTATTAAATTTGGTGCACACAACTGCTTCTATGCTAAGGGCCAAGGATGCAATCAACTCTCTTCCACCTCCAGCTGGTGATGACTTTGAGTTAGATTCTAGTGGTACATTTGGAGATGCTTCAAATGAGGAAGATGATGTCATGGACATAGGGGGGATGCAGGTCCTAGCTCAAGCACAAGCACTCCAGCCTGGATGTTTAGCAAGGACTGCAGTGACCATCATTTTAAATTAACACTATTCCACCTTATCCATCAAACTCAGATAACTCTTCAAGCCACTACATATGCCAACACCAAAGGTCTTTTCCAAGCCCATTTTGAATCTCTACAACTGCATAAGATTCAATCTCTCAAACAAAGTCAAGATGTGGATGATATCAAGACAAACATTGAACAAGACAAGAAGGACATAATTGAAAGAATGGAGTCTAAACTTCCTAAAGCCATAATGAGAGACTTTCACCAGAAAATCAGGAATGATTATGACATAAGTAGCAAAATTGATTCTTTGGACACTAGGCTGACAGATCTGGAAAATTCATTCACCAAGATCCAGATCAACCAAGTCCACCAGACACTCCTTCTTCAGAAATTGGTGGATGCTCAAACTTCAACCCCTGCCTTGCTTGATGATAACAAAAAGGGGGAGAAAGATGTTATTGTCCAAGCTAATGAGGGGGAGAAGGATGTGCACATTCAAGTCAGCAGAGTGATTATTCCAGCAATTACTTTCTCTAAACCACCAGTTCTAGATAACATTGACTTGATCAATATTGCAGCAGCTGAGCTCAGGCTGAATGAACAAATGAAGAAAATTGATGAAAGGATTGAAAATGTTTTTGGTCCAATTGCAAAGCAAGATAAATCCGTGAAACACTTCACGCAATTGAGACAAATTCCTATCAGTGAAATGAGCTTGAGGAATATGGAGAGAGGTCAAACCTCTGCTAGAAGACAGTCAAAGGCCAATGTGATCTTGAAGCCCAAGAAACATTCATCAAAACATTCTACCAAGAATCCTTTGGACCTAGTCTATGCAACTCATCAGCCTGATGAAAAGAAACTGCTTGGTCACTCTGTTGCAAACATCAAGGATCCCAAAGAGTCAGTTTTAAAGAAAAGGATAGCAAAAGTCTATAGGTATGGAAAAGAAATTTGTGTGATGGCTGGACATCCATAATTTGCAAAAGCCAAGAAAGAAGAGAAACTGAGACTCAAGCATCAGAAAAGGCAGGTTGTCTTAGAAGCTAAGAATCAAGCTGAAAAGGTTGTTACCAAATCAGAAATTCATAAGCCTGCCACAATGACTGAAACTGAGAAAGGTGAAGAACCAAAGCAGAAAACTGGAGAAAGAATGAGAAAGGAAAAATCCAAAAGGAAGCTGGAATTTGGAGAAGAAGAAGAGAAAGAAGATGAACCTGAGCCTACCCAGTCTACTACTACAAATCAATCAACTTTTCCCATAATGAAGCAAGCTGAAATTCAAGGTCAATCCTGAAATGAATTTTCATGGTGAACCAATTATTCCAAAGGATGAACCAATAGACTGGGAAAGCCTGCCCATTCCTGATCTTAATCTATTCCATCCAAATCCAAAAATCCAAAAATCTATTCCAACCCAAACCTACTGTCAACAAAGGAGATCAACTCTACATTTGTGACATAAAGGAATTTTCTGACATTAATCTTTACTTGGATGAGCTAGATGAAGTAAGGGCTATTGATGCTCATAAAAGACTACCAGAGAGATTGGTGTTCAAGTACAAGGGTGGCAGGGAAGTCACTTGTCCTCTTCATAGGATTCTCAATAAAGGCTTCTCTATCTTAGTGAAGATTTTCTCCTCAATCAAGAAAAACTTTGGCTTTAACATTGCTGCCAAAAGGCAGATACTCAGCCAGATTGAAAGAATAAGACAAAGCCGGAGAGACCCAAATGCACTCCCAAGAGTCTTAGCTATTCCTTACACTGAGGATATAGTGCATTTGAGGCCATATTGGCTAATGGAGTTCAAGGATAAAAATAACATAAGAAGATTCTTGAGATTAGATGATCAGCTAAAGATAACAAGCAATGAAACTCTCAAGGAAATGCAGGAGATGCTGGATCAATCAAATGAAGATGAATCTGAGTTCTACAGACAACTCCAACACCAGATTGAAGAGAACAATGAAAGGCTGGGAAAGAAGACTAGACATTCAAGGAGAAAAGATTAATTTGCTCGGACTAGAGGAGCACCTTGAAAAATGGATTGTGAGATTTTTATGAACTTTCTTTTGTACAATTTTCAATAAATTACAGCACTTATCAGTTTTATCTACTGTTGAATAATCTCTATACTGTTAAATATTAATTGAATCCACTAAAGAATTAATATTTGCACTACTTTTCCTAATTTCTTAAATCAATTATTTAATTCGGCTCCCATATTATTTACTTATTAAATTCCCCATGTTTAAGATATCGCATGTCCATTAATTAAATTAATTTCTGACAATTAATTTAATTAATATCTTTTATCTTTGATCATCCACTCAACCTTATAATTGCACAAGGACAAATCTGCCTACAGGAATAAAGCACAATTATCTTTATGAGCTTTCAAGAGGACATCATCACCCGAATATATTTTCTGGACACAGTTTCCTATTATAGTTTGTATCCCACTTTGTATATTATTTCATTGCCCAATACATAAATTCACAATTTAAAATAAATTACTTAATGTATGAATCAAGGCATGTGCATTATATACAAGTGTCAATCACTATATCCGGATTAAGAACCTAAGCAATAATAATATCATAGAATCTTAGTTCTTCTTTATTGTCAGAATAAAATAAAGAATTATTCTACTATTTTGATCCCGTTCAATATACACAAAGTATACAAGCATTATTCAATAGTAAAGATATACTATTTCTAAATAATACTTCGACCCTTCTAGTGCTTTGTCTAACACCACTTAGATTGTGAACCTGTATTATATTATATAAGGAGCTTGACAATCTAATTTGCTGCTATCCCATTGGATACTACATTGTCTACAATATATTATAATAATATATACTTCAAACGAATAGTTCAGTATAAACCCTAACAATCTCCCACTTATACTCAAGTTATTCTTTGAGTATATCAGTGTTTATTACAATCAATCCACTACCAACTATATAACTATGTGACCAAGTGTCTGATACCTATCGCTTCCACGTGCTCCTGAAAAGCCTTAGCTGGTAAGCTCTTCGTGAATGGATTTGCCCGGTTATCCTTTGACGCTATATCAGCCATAATATTATCTCTTCGCTTAACGAATTGCCGTATGAGATGATACTTACGCTCTATGTGTTTTGCTGCCTTATGGTCCCATGGCTCCTTGGTATTCGCCACAGCACCAGTATTATCACAATAAATCGTGATTTGTCGTGGCAAATTAGGAACTACATCTAAATCCAACAGGAAGTTTCAGAACCATATAGCCTATTTGGCTGCCTCAAATTTTGCCACATACTAGGCTTCCATGGTTGAGTCTGCAATGCATTTTTGCTTCATACTCCTCCATATTACGGATCCACCTCCCAAAGTAAAAACACATCCCGAGGTGGACTTTCTCTTATCATTTTTTGTCTGGAAATCTGAATCGGTATATCCCAGAGGCAACAAATATGAGGACTTGTAAACTAACATATACTCCTTAGTTCTACACAAGTACTTGAGTATTGTTTTTACTGCACTCCAATGTTCCTGTCCTGGGTTTGACTGGTATCGGCTAACCATGCCCATATCAAAACAGATATCAGGTCTCGTACATAACATAGCATACATTAGGCTTCCACATGCCGAAGCATAAGAAATTGCCTTCATGTTCTCTATCTCCTTAGGTGTCGAAGGGCACTGACTCTTTGATAGAGAAAATTCATGTCTGAAAGGTAAATTACCCTTCTTAGAGTCCTGGATGTTAAAACGAGCTAATACCTCATCTATGTAGGGCTCCTGAGATAAAGCCAACATCCTTTTTCTTGCGATCCCTTATAACTTTGATCCCAAGGATGTACACTGCTTCACCTAAGTCCTTCATTTCAATTTATTTGAACAACAATGCCTTTATTAAAGACAACATCTTAACATTGTTTCCAATGAGTAAAATATCATCAACATATAGTACTAGAAAAACCGCCGCATTTCCCTCACATCTCTTATACACGCATGCTTCGCTTGGACTTTGATCAAAACCATACGATTGGGCTTCCTAATCAAAACGAATATTCCAATACCTAGAAGCTTGTTTAAGTCCATAAATAGACCTCTTAAGCTTACATACAAAATGCTCTTGGCCTTCCTTAATGAATCCCTCTGGTTGCTACATATAGATGATTTCTTGAAGACTTCCATTAAGGAAAGCTGTCTTGAAATCCAGTTTCCAAATCTCATAATCGAGATGAGCTGCTATAGATAAAAGAATACGGACTGACTTAAGCATGACCACTGGCGAAAAGGTTTCCTCATAATCGATACCTTCTTCCTGAGTATACCCTTTCGCAATAAGTCTTGTTTTCCAGGCTTTCACCTTTTTATCTGATCCGCTCTTTTTCTTGTAAATCCACTTGCATCCAATAGGTTTTATACCTTTGGGGGGTTCCATGAGCTCCCAGACCTGATTAGAATACATCGATTCCATCTCAGATTCCATTTCCTTTTGCCAGAGATCTGTATCTTTATCTTGCAGTGCATCTTCGTATATCCGGGGATCATCATCATGTTCATTAGAGACCAAGTCTGAAGACTCTCCCAAAAACATGAATCTATCAGGCTGTCGAACAACCATCCCACTACGATGAGGCACTGGTGCGGCATTAGTGAAAGATTGTGCATTTTGTTGTGGTTGTCTACCTGTTCTATAGGTTTCTGGGTATTATCTGTCCCTCCCACTAGTTCCTCTAAAACGATACTACTCATGGGTTTGTGATTCATTATATAGTCTTGCTCTAAGAATCTAGCATTGGTGCTAACAAGGACATCCCGATTCTTCGGACTATAAAATAAATAACCTTTCGTTCCCATGGGGTAGCCTACAAACAACCTTACTTCTGTACGAGATTTTAACTTAGTCACGTTCTTGTTCAGCACATGTGCTGGACAACCCCATATCCAAATGTGTCTTAGACTCGGTTTATCCCCGGTCCACAATTCTAAGGGGGTCTTAAGAACCGATTTAGAAGGGACTAGATTCAGAAGATAAGCTGTTGTTTCTAAGGCATGTCCCCAAAATGACTTGGGTAAATCTGAATAACTCATCATCGATCTAACACTCTCTAAAAGAGTCTGGTTCCTTCTCTCTGCTACACCATTTTGCTGGGGTGTGCCTGGTGCAGTTAACTGGTCTTCTATCCCATTTTCTAATAAATATTCCCTAAATTCTCCAAGCAAGTATTCGCCACCAAGATCTGATTGTAGTGACTTGATACTTTTATTAAGTCGCTTCTCCTTTTTAGCTTTGTACTCTTTGAACTTCTCAAAGCACTCAAATTTACGGCGTAACAAATAAACGTACCTATATCTAGAATAATCGTCAATGAATGTGAAGAAATACTCATAACCACCTCTTGCTTGGATATTCATGGGTCCACATAAATCAGTGTGAACCAATTCTAACACTTCTTTGGCTCTATACCCCTTTGTCTTGAAATTCATATTAGTCATTTTACCTTCCAAGCAGGATTCACAAACTGGAAATGGCTCCACTACCAATGAGCTTAAAGGCCCGTCTGCTGCCAGGCTTTGAATCCTCCTCAAGTTAATATGACCTAATCTCAAGTGCCAAAGATATTTTTGGTTCAAACTAGAAGTTTCCTTTCTTTTGGTAGAGGTAGAAGACGTGTTGTTCAATTCCCTATATTGTAGTTATAGTGCAGGTTGACTAGGATTAATTATATATGAATTGTCTTGCAATGTACCAGAGCATATAATTCATTTATTCATAATAATAGAAACACTACGATCCAAACAAACATTATAACCATCCATAGCAAGCTTAGAAACTGAAATTAGATTTCTTCTAAAAAAGGTACAGAAAGCCAATTATTCAAAACCAAAATCCTATCGGAACCAAAAGATAAATAATAACTCATACTGCAACTACTGCTACTTTCGTAGCATTTCCCATGAATACGTATATCTCACCATCTCTAAGCATTCTGGATAGCTGGAATCCATGCATAAAATTACAAATATGATCAGTGGCTCCTGTATCTACACACCAAGTGCTCGTAGATATAACCGCTACATATGTTCTGTAACTAGAGAAATAGACATACCAGTATTGTTTTTCTTCCTAGAAAGAGGACAATCCTGTTTCCAGTGACCTGACTTCTTGCACCTGAAGCGCTTTCCCTTAGGCTTTTTCACACCACCTTGAACTCCCACTGCCTTCACAGCTTTCTGTGTCTGAGCCTTTTTCTTCTTCTTCATACCTTTCGGCTTAGAGGAAGAATCTTTCTCAGCCACATTCCCTTGAACACTTTGCCAAAATAATCCTTCATCTACCTGAAGTTCTGTCAGGAGTTCCGTGAGACTATACAACCTCTTGTTCATGTTGTAATTCAAGCAAAACTGCTCAAAACTCTTGGACAAGCTCATAAGGATAATGACAATCTAAATTTCCCCATCAAGTTCAACACTAAGGATCTCTATCTCATTCAGATGCGATATCATCTTGAGAACATGATCCCTTACAGGCGTTCCTTCAACCATCTGAGTGTTCATTAAAGCCTTCATGGTTACTTGCCTAGCAGCCCTATTCTGATCTCTAAAAAGTTCCTTGAGATTAAAGAGCATATCCGTAGCAGTGGCCATAGACTGATGTTGATGCTGCAAAACACCCGACATTGCTGCCAGAATGTAACATCGCGACATCTCATCAGCTTTAATCCATCGCTTATAATACTCTTTCTCATCTTCAGGAGCATCAGCAGTAGGCTGATCTGGCTTGGGTTCATAAGTGCAAAACTTTTATTCCTCAGCAGTCAACACAATGTCAAAAATTCGTTTCCATTCAATATAGTTAGGTCCGATAAGTTTGTTATCCTTAAGTATGGTGAACAGTGGATTAAAGCCCATTGTATCCTGAGAATCATGCATAAAAACATCACATAATACATAAAGGGTACATTAAATATTAAGACTCATTGGTTCCTCTAACAATTATTAAAATTAATGCACTAACATTTAAACACCATAAGTTTCTGGTATGCCACGATGTATGACATGTATATCACCTAATTTTTTTTAAATGTTACTTTGGTCCTATTACTAAATAATATGCTACGTTGGGGTGGTCTATATTATTTTTCATAGCTAAGTGTACACCATCATCAAATCTTAAATTAAACATAATTATACCAGATGCCATCAAATGATATCTTATAATTATTCAAAATCTATGAAACTTGGTATGCCACGATGGGTGACATGTATACCTTCCAATATTCGTTATTAATTTAAGAAGTTTGTTCTAGCAATTTCTTTAACATTCTAGACACCATAAATTATATGCCATGATGGGTGACGTATATATAATTTATATTTGTCTTTATGTTAAATTACGTACAAAACAATAATAGGGACCATGAAATTTAATTTCATAGTAATTCCCTCTCCCACTAAGTATTTACTTTGAGGATTTTAATCTAAATGCATCTTCCTATATTATTTCTTCGAATTCCACATGTATTATGTCAACAACAAAGAACACATAACATAGCAGCATACTATCATGATTAAATCATTAATTAATACATTCATATGTCCATGCCATTCTAGCATGCTAAGGGTTAGTATCACATGGCATAATAACACAGACAAGAAATACATAGTAGCAACAATCAAGATCAGCAGAAATTATGTAAAACATAATAAAGCACATTCACTATTATGGCCCTATATAAGCTGTTCAACGGATGTCTTAGATCATCAACGGATAACTTGATCAATGGATAACTTGATCATCAACGGATAACTTGATCAATGGATATCTTGATCAATGGATATCTTAATCAACATATGTTTTGATCAACGGATGCCTTGATCAACGGATGTCTTGAATTCATCCTTCGAAATTTCATGAAAACTTTGAGAGCCCGGTTGAAAGCCTAAACATCCTCTGAATGACTTGAAAACTGGGGTAATAGATCTTTAGATGTATTTTAGCATGTCCATCTCGTTCTGCCATTTTCAAAAAGGTATTGCAAGCCCAAATCAGACATCGTATGCAAAATCTGCAGCCACAACAACGAAGCTCCCCGAAAACAGAATGCAGCAGCGGAAAATCTCTGTTTCTTGTAGCTTAATCGCTTAAACAATTACATACAACTTAATATAGCTGAACAAGCCTATTATATTACATCAGAAAAACCAGAATAGGAAAAACTATCGCGATCAACCCTCATGATTTACAATAAAACCACGATAAACCACGTGGGATCTTAATCGCTATAAAATAACCACGATTAAACCACGTGGGATCCAAACACATAATTAAAACATGGCCATAATAGTGAATATCAATTTGCATCACAGAATCAATACAAGCATACCACTATATATATGCATATATAATTATGACATGGACTTAATATCATAAAATGTAGAACCTAGAACCAGGCTCTGATGTCAATTATTGGAAAAATATGATCTCGGCCCTGCATTTTATGATATAAATTTAAGGAGTGTGAATAGAACGGTAACCTTAATCACCACGACGCAAGCGATTCAAATCCATGTCTTCAACTATATTCCCTGATTCTCCTTGGACGAAGTGTGGGCTTCGATCTCCCAAGGTGTACCTCTCCTTAAAGCTCCGAAAATCCAAAACCCTAGCTGGCTCCTTGAAAAAAATGGTTGCCTCTCTCAAACCCTAGGATCTTATTTCATTTTTGTGTTCTCGTGTTCTCACGTTTCTAGCTTCATGAGAATTAGAATATGTATAGGCTACAGTAGGGATCATGGACAATTAGGTCGAGCCTCCCAATGAAATTCTGGGCCATGCCCAATGTCATTAAATATTAATTCAATCCACTAAAGAATTAATATTTTCACTACCTTTCCTAATTCTGTAAATCAATTATTTAATTCGGCTCCCATATTATTTGCTTATTAAATTCCCCATGTTTAAGATAATGCATGCCCATTAATTAAATTAATTTCTGACAATTAATTTAATCAATATCTTTTATCCTTGATCATCCACTCAACCTTATAATTGTGCAAGAATAAATCTGCCTGCAGGACTAAAGCACAATTATCTTTATGAGCTTTCAAGAGGACATCATCACCCGAATATATTTTTCGGACACAGTTTCCTTTTATAGTCAATATCCCACTCTGTATATAATGTCATTGCCCAATACATAAATTCGCAATTTAAAATAAATTACTTAATGTATGAATCAAGGCATGTGCATTATATACAAGGTCAATCACTATATCTGGATTAAGAACCTAAACAATAATAATATCATAGAATCTTAGTTCTTCTTTATTGTCAGAATAAATGAAAGAATTATTCTACTATTTTGATCCCTTTCAATATACATAAAGTATACAAGCATTATTCAATAGTAAAGATATACTATCTCTAAATAATATTTCAGCCCTTCCAGTGGTTTGTCTAACACCACTTAGACTGTGAACCTTTATTATATTATATAAGGAGCTTGATAATCTAATCTTCTGCTATCACATTTGATACTAGATTATCTACAATATATAATATACAGGCAATATGAAAATATGCATTCAAGATTCTCAAATGATTATTATAATAGTATATACTTCAAACGAATAGTTCAGTATAAACCCTAACATTGTTATTATTATGTCCCTCTAAATTTATGCCTACAATTCTAGTAGACAAAAATTGGGGGAGATTGTTAGGAATATATTTTAGACTTGATGATAGGCTATAAAAACACCTTAGTAGATTTGATTAAGTGTAATTGTAGCTTTTAACGGATAATGTACTCTATCATTCGTTGAAAGAGTAGCTTATGTTTAAATAAGTTTTGGTAGCACATTCCTGCATATTATAATACCTTAGAGAACTAGACGTTGTAGGATATTCTAAGTCATGTTGACTACTAAATTGATATGTAAAATAGATTGGCTAATTGTAAATATTAGATGCCTTGTAATCTTGCATAAGTGAAATAGAGTTAGCTGCTATGAGGATATTCTCAACGGATGTTCCACAAGGTTTCAACGGATGATCAACTAAAGTTTCAACTGATGATCAGCCAGACTCTCAACGGGTGATCCAACAAAGTCTCAACGGATGATCCAATAGAGTTTCAATGGATGATCAAATTCGAAAAGCAGTTGATAGTGACTTGACAGTCACATGGGTTGATTGTATGCAAATGGAATGTGGCAGCCTATGGCTTTAGAGAATAAAGAAGCATTTTTACTTCCATGCTAACTTTAAGATATTCAAAGATGTTGGATGGAGAAATGGAGTAGCATGTAATTAGACTAAGATACTTTTGTCTTATTAGTTTGTCTTTTTATCATGTAACTTGGTGATATATAAACCAAGAGTAGCAAGTTGAAATAATAAAGCAAGAACTAAGAAACAGAGAAAGCTATATCTGTTAAGAATTTCTCTATTCTAAGTGTATCATACTTGTAAGAAGCTGTGTATATTTTTGCATCACAAAGTTCTCATCAATATATATATTATCTCTGGTGGGTAAGTTTAATCCACCAGAAAGTTTTTAACCTTATGTCTAATTAATTTGTGTTTGAATACATCTACATTTTTATTCCGCAATTTTGCATATTTAAACACTGATATATTTACATTTGTGAGAATTTCATAAAATTGAAAAGAAACCAAGAAGTACATTCAACCCCCCTTCTGTAATTCTAGTTGTTAGATTGTTTGGGAATAACAATTGGTATCAGAGCAAGCTCTTGACACACTAAGAGTTTAAAGATCAAAGCAACTAACAACATGAGCAGGAAGGATGTTGGAGTAAAGATCCCGTTCTTGGCTAAAGACAATTATCACCATTGGAAGGTGAAAATGCACCTGGATCTTCTCTCTCAAGATCAAAGGTATGTTGATTGCATTGAGAAAGGCCCTGCATCTTCTCTCTCAATTATCACCATTGGAAGGTGAAAATCCAGATGTACATAAACTGAATCATTTTATATGTTTACTTGTGTTTTTTTTGTATTCATTTTGAATAAACTGATCACATATACACAATATAAATTTGTCTTATATCCTATTTGTCAAAATAAAACAATGTAGTGTACGAGAAAGAGAATGTTAGTGAGAATCATCACATATTAAATGAATTCTACGCATATTTGAGAGTGACATAATATATAAATCTATAGTTATTCACAGAAGGTAATCATCAAAATTATATATAAAACATGATCACTGTAAATATTATATGGCAGGAAAAAACATGATTTTCATTAGGAAAAACAAGTATCTTCACAAATATTCAGATTCCAAGAGAGATGAGAACTTGGATCCAAAATGTTTAAACCAATTCCAAAAGGGTTCAAAACAGTTTATTGAAATCCAAAAGAATTATATAGATCCAAAAGAGTCCAAAATAATTTATGCAAATACAAAAGTACGTATTCAAAACAATTTACTCAAATCCAAAAATATCCAAATAATCTGTTTAAATCCATAAGAAACTAAAGTATATCCAAATCAGTTTATACTAACTCCAAAACCCATATATATTATCCATGTAATAATATCCACATATCCAAATCGATCTATTCCAAAAGCAAACTTTAAAACATGTAAACATATAAATGATTCAGTTTATGTACATCTGGATGAATTAACAACTTACATGTATCATATCAAAAATACTAACTAGTTTAAGTTATAAAAATTAAGGGACTATTCCAAAACATCCAAAATTTCTCAATTCTGATGTACAAGTAATTTAGTATAATTTTAGGAGAATCGCAAAAATATCATCATTCAAACATATACATTTTGTATAGTACCATAAAATGAAAAGAATGGTGAACGTAGGCTTACCTTAAAGTCTTTCAATTTGATGATCATTTTCAAGATTTCTTTTTTCAAGAAAGTCTTTGAAAGACCTCTAATATCGGAAGAAAAACTCACTCCTCATAGCAAAAACAATCTTCATCGATCAACATATTGAAATTTTACAAACCATAGTCCTCTTGAATAGAAGGTACACCAATCATACGAACAAAGTGAAAAGACATATACTATACGTACAAAACGAATCGTGTTGATAGTGTTATATAATAAAATAATATAAAAGACTAGAAGAAAGGAATGGAGAGAATATGGATACTTGTCTTATTATTTCTCATGTATCAAACAATGTACATGCAACTCTTTATATGGGGCAATTGACATATGTTACAGGTGCAGTGAAAAGTCAAAAGTTGGTAAGTCTAAAGGTAAAAGGTAAGAGAGTTAAATAGTTTAGGTAATCAAAAGGTTATTAGGTATACAAGAAGTCATCCATATAATTATTGGGGTTAAACCCAATAGGTAGTATGGGCTTAGTGATAGAAAACATAATTGGATTGGGTAATAATTGTATGGGTATACAATTATTATCATAATTGAGTTGGGTAATAATTGTATGTGTTGACAATTATTATTATAATGGGAATGGGTAATAATTGTACGGGTAGACAATTATTATTATAATCAGATTAGGTATGTCTTGTTGGCTAAGTTTGTGATGGCTATATATACATAGTCATGTTATTGTTTTGATGTATGCTTGAGTATTGTTTGACTTAAGTATTACTTGAGTGAATACCGTTTGGAGAGATTGATTGTATTATTGATAATTGTTTGGATTAATAATACAAGTTGGGATGTGGGTATTATCGCGTCATATATTGTGTGTGTATTTTGCATTGTTTGTTTGGTTGTATATTTGTGTGTATTCCCCCTAACAATAATAATTATCCATAACAATTCTTTAATAATTATTCAGCTCATTGTCCAATGTCCATGATAAAGGTTCCTTTAAATTCAAAGCATCATATGGCATCCCGTATCACCCAACTCAGACCTATAGACTCAGCTACCTAAATGTTGAATCTATGTTTATCTTGATATATAATGTGGGTGGTTTATCATGACCAATTATTTACCTGTTGTTGAGTTTGCCTTTTGACCTTCATCAATAATGTCTCGGTTTCAATCTGCCAGAATATTCATAGTCATAGCCTTTATACTAAAAAATCTATTACTATTTATTAAATTAAATGGTTTTCAATTAATAACCTGGTAAGATTAATTACCAATTATCTAATTAATCACTATAAAATTCCCTGGCCGAATAATTTCGATTCTCGTTTTATTAAAAACTAATCCTGATTAAATATTACTCCCTATTGTTGGGTAATGAATACAACACAGGGGGTGAATGTGTTTTGGATATTTTAATAAGGCTTTTTGGATATTTGTTGTTTAGTTAACAAAGCAAATTAGAAATGCAGTAATATTATGCTGAAATAAAACAGAGCACACAATGTTTCAAAACTCATTTAATTTTGTATTAAAATAAAGCTTGTATTTGGCTACAAATCATGGTTTCTTTGAAATTAAAGAACTCAGCTTCTTCCTTGAGAGAGTTACTATAAAAACTAGATCTGTTTGATTTAAAAGCAAAGGACCGGTGTTTACTTTATAGATTAGTAAACACAGGTTTACACAACTATGCAATAAGATGTACTAAACCCTACTTTAAGTTATCTCTAAAGCTTTCCATTTCTGGCATAGTAAATCCTTGCATAGCCTGTTGATCTGTGATTTTTCTTTATTAGTTAATCTTGGCATTTGATCTTGTACTCTTCAAGATGCTTTTGTAGACTTTACAATTTAAGTGATTAGATCATTTGTTGATTAAAAATCTTGAATATTTATCTTGTCTGCATTCTGTACTTGAGCTTCATGTCGAGATCTCTAGTTGTTGTTATAGAGAACTGACATCTCGATAAGTATAATGGCTTATCGAGATCTCTTAGTTCTCTACAAGTGTTTTGACTTGTCGAGGTCTCCGAGTTCTCGATAGGTGAACTTGGTTTGTCGAGATCTCTGAGTTCTCGATAGGTAACTTTGACTTGTCGAGATCTCTGAGTTCTCTATAAGTGAACTTGGCTTGTCGAGGTCTCCCAATCTCTGCATGTAGAAATAACTTGTCGATATCTCTAATCATCATATCTTCATTTGCCTTGTCGATATCTCTTAGTTCTCGGTATGCAGAAATGACTTGTCGATATCTCCAATCTTCATATCTTCATTTGACTTGTTGATATCTCTGGGACTTCTCGATAGGTCAATTTGGACTTCTCGATAAGTTATTCTGGAGTTATCGAATAACTTCTCCATATGACTTGAGCGTGACTTGTAGATATCTTGACTTAAAACATTTTTCCCAAAACAGATTTATTCAACTCCAAGCTTCTTCACAATTTCTCTGAGGCATGATCTTCTTGATCTTCTTCTAGAGTTTATTCTTAGGCTTGAGACTGTTTACAGAAAAATACTCCAGTCTAATCTTTGACATTATTACAGACTCAAATAATACAGTACAAAATATAAATTTAAATTATCATACAACTGATTCTTAGCACTGTCAATTTGACTTAGTCTTGTTATGATACAGGCATTGTGACGGCATCAACCCCTGGGGCCAGGAGTTGACGTCACTAAACATAATTTCCAAAAATATAAACAACAGAATTATTATTAGAACATATTAACTTGACCCCAAACCAAGATCCGATCCAGGTTCAAGTATAATTCAGGTTCTCAATAATACAAACTCTTTATTTACTATCTAAGACACACCAACTTTATTCAGCAACTCTTCAGACCTCAGGGTCTGATACAAACTACCTCAGAGGAGCCAGGTCCAATAGGGGCGGGAACACGGGTCCGTCTGACTAATCTTCTAGGCATCTGCGAAATATACATAACAGTTTGCAAGGGTGAGCATAATCGCTCAGCAGTACCAAATATGAATAACAGATTAAAACAGTAAAGTAACAATAATGGGAACAGAGCTGTAATCACGATATCAACATTTCATAATGATAATCAAAGTAACTGGATATCACTAATTAGCATGCTTTATGAAATCAACATTATAGTGTGTTGCATAATACCAGAGTCAAATTTTAGCATGCTAACCATTTTATAAAACCGCTGTATCAATCAATCATGCTTTCATATAATTCACAAATCCCAATCAGATACATAGCGGATATGTGAAGACAGCTGATCAGGCTATCAACACCAGACGGCTCTAACTGCCATCCCATTTACCTGTTCCGGAACTCAGAGACTAGATAGGTCTCTGACCTGCTGGACTAATCGGTTTTATATTGCGCGCAACTGAATTAGCCTCTTACGCCACCTCAATAGGCCTACTCTGGCCCCAATGTATCCCATATCTGACCGTTTTATCCAGTTTTCAAAAACACTTGTACCTATCTCATTTTCAAAATCATTTATCTAGCCAGCACACATATAAAATCCATTTCGCAAATCATTTCATTTGAGACAGGTACCTTTCGAAGTTACTTTTCCCCAAAACAATTCGAAAACAGAAATTTTATAACTATAGGGGATACGTAACTTAAAACATTTCTGTTCCATTACGAGAATAAAACATTTAGCTATCCATATACACTGAACCATAAAAGAATGGTCAGGGGTACTTGCCTTGCAACACTTTACAAACCCTAATAGCTTTCACGTTGACTTCGATCCTGGAATGACTCGATTGGGATCTACAATTACAGAATACCCTAATTAGTTATGCCGACATGCTTGATATCCTCAAATCCTAATAACCCAAATCCGACAACCCGACTCGTATTATTATTATACACATAAAACCCGTAATCACATAGTCACATAGTCGGAAATATTGTTAGGGTGACACATAAATATATATTTTCGAACATATTTTTAGGAAATTTTGGCAGCATCTTCTTTATTTATAAGACTACCCGTCGATTGCAATCGACGTCAACAATTCTCAACCATCCACAATATTATTTATCCTTTTATACAACTTACACTCCAATACCAATCACGATTAATTATTTAAGTCCAAAAATATTTTACGAAAAAAACATTTTATTTATTTATAAAATTTAGGACTCAGAACATCGTCATCACCGTCCACCATCGACTCACCGAAGTTCATCGTCCCGATATGATACGGGTTCCCAAATAAATTATACCGATTAATATTATTTCCCGCAACGAAAGTTTTAATTTCACGAATACTAATCATTTATTTTCCTGCAGAAAAGAAAATAGTAATTAAAATTATAACAGTTAGCCCACTGCTTTCAAAGCCCAGCCCAACAGTCAACCCAACTGCAAGGCCCAACAAACAAAACCAAGCAACAGAGAACAGAACGGAGCGCCACACCCGCGGCCGGAACACGGCAACACACGGCCGCCCACACACACCAACACACACAGACATTCACACACACACATATTCACACACACATATTCACACATACATACACAATCACGCACACATAAATATATATAAAGAAATGAATCGAGTGGAAATCGAACAGAAGAACCGGAAGTAATTACCGGAACTGGAGGCCGGAGAATCACCAGGAAAAAGGAAGAAGAAAAACGGAAAGGAAATGAAGTGAATCGGAGAAGAAGAAGCCGAGAGCACAGGGCAAAGAAAAAAACAACCGAGATAAAAGAATAAGGTTGAGGGAGTGTAAGATGCTGTGAACACGTGTCCTAGCAAAATTGGATACGTGTTAACTTCTTAATATAAGTTGTTAACACGTATCCCTGAATACTCAGGGGCTCAATTTTTAACCCGAATTCTTATTTTTTTACGAAACAAAATACGATTTAAATGTATCAGAAAAATCTCGAAATACTCTTAAATTTCAGAAATTTCCCGAAGTTTACAAAAACATAATTTCAAAATTTTTAAAACAATTCTTAAGGTACTCTTGGTACCCAGTTTTTAACAAATAATGAAATGACACTCGGTGAAACAAATCCCAAAAATTTTTCAAAATAATTTTAAAATTCTTCGTATAATACGAATTTAATAAAATATAAATTTCATAATTTTTAAAGGTTCCCAAAATTAAATATGGATTTTAGCATTTAACACACTCAGAAAATCATTTAAAATGAATAATTAACGAAATATTGATTTCTCAATTTTATAAAGTCCTAAAAAATAATTATTGAAATTATAAAATTAGAAAACCAATTTTAAAGACAACCCAAATATTTATGGAATTAAAATTACCATAAAATCACTTTTACAAGTAAAATAAATCATGTAACTCACTAATAAATCTCACAATTCAATCCCACTTATCAACAAATCATAATTAATTAAATAATAATCAATAACCGCTGCCAAAAACCATTATACATATTTTATTTATTTACTTAAACCTTTATTACACTTCCAAATAAAATAGAATTAAAATAAAAATACACGAGTCGTTATATTCCTTCCCCCTTAAAAAGATTATGTCACCAGAATCTAATTTAACTAAACAAATGAGGATATTTATCAAGCATGTCTGACTCCAATTCCCAAGTAGACTCTTCTACTCGAGGATTTCTCCACAAAACTTTTACTATAGGAATTGATTTATTCCTAAGGACTCGTTCCTTACGGTCTAGGATTTGAATTGGTTGTTCTACATAGGATAAATCTGGTTGAAGTTCAATCGGTTCATATTCTATGACTTGATTCGAATTAGGGACATAGGGCTTCAACATAGACACGTGGAACACATTATGAATGTGCTGCCACTGCGGTGGTAACGCTATCTCATAAGCGACCTTTCCTACTTTCTTCAAAACCTCAAAGGGTTCTATGAATCTAGGGCTAAGTTTACCCTTCTGACCAAATCGTACTAACCCTTTCCAAGGAGATACTTTTAGTAACACCAAAGCTCCTATATCAAAGTCCATGTCTTTCCTATGCAAATCTGCGTATTTTCTTTGTCTATCTTGAGCTGCTTCCAATCTTTTCCGAATCAACACTATAGCATCTCTAGTCTGCTGAACCAACTCAGGGACTAACACTTTCTTTTCTCCTACCTCATCCAGTACAATGGTGACCAACAATTTTGTCCATACAAAGCTTCATAAGGTGGCATACCTATACTGGCATGGTAGTTGTTATTATATGAGAACTCAATCAAAGGTAGATGCTCATCCCAATTACCCTTAAAATCTAAAACACAGGCTCTCAACATATCCTCTATAGTCTGAATTATCCTCTCACTTTGGCCATCCGTCTGAGGATGATAAGCAGTGCTCATATTCAATTTCGTTCCTAGGCACTCTTGGAATTTAGTCCAGAACCTGGAATTAAATCTCGGGTCTCGATCCGACACTATAGAAACAGGAACTCCATGTTTGGTAACTATCTCATCCAAGTATAACTTAACTAACTTTTCCAATGAATACCTTTCATTAATCGGAAGAAAATGCCCCGACTTAGTCAATCTATCAATGATTACCCCAATAGCATCATGATTCGATCTCGTCTTTGGCAATCCTACTACAAAATCCATAGCAATGTCTTCCCATTTCCATTGGGGAATCTCCAAAGGTTGTAACAATCCACTCGGTCGTTGATGCTCTGCTTTCACCGTCTGACACACGTGACATTTACTTACCCAATTGGCAATATCTTTCTTCACTCCTGGCCACCAAAAATTTCTCTTCAAATCCTGGTACATCTTGGTACTACTAGGGTGGATAGAAAACCTAGAGTTGTGTGCTTCCTGCAATACCTCGTTCTTCAACTCTGTTACATTAGAAATCCAAACTCTGGACGAAAATCTATACAAACCTTGACTATCTTTTTGAGTACACAGCTCTTCTCCTGTCAAAGTATCCAACTCTTGTTCCATAACTCCTTCTTGACACCTTTTGATCTTTTCCATCAATGCTGGCTGGAAAGTAACTTCATATAGCTGCTCCTGACTTTCATTTGGTACTCGAACTTCAATTTCCATTCTTTCTAAATCTTGCGCCAACTCTTCCGCTATGACGACTATGTACAAGCAGTTGAATGAAAACAGGCATTATGACGACTATGTTTACGCGATTAACAATAATTATACTACTCCCAATTCCTTCCCAATTCACTACAACCACCCAACCATCAACAATACATCAAACACAACTTATATCAACGCAAAGTCAGTCCCTAATCCTAAGTTTCCAACTCATTCAACCACAAACAAGACCTATGAACTATAATCAAGATTCAATTACCAAAACACTTCCAAATCAAACCAAACTACTAATAATCACAATCAATGCTTCACATTTCATAAAACCAATCATTAAACTTACTAACAATAAAGTAAAGACTAGGGTTTGAATTTTATACCTTCCTTGGTGTGTGGTAAGTTGCTAGGAAACCTTAGGGAGCTTTGATCTATCCTCCTACTAGCTTGATCTTTCTAAAGAAATCAAGAACACAAAATTAACTTCAAGAAAGTACTATTCATCATCTTCTTGAATGATTTATAGAAAATACTAGGAAAGGATTTTGAAGCTAAGATTCCTATGAAGTATGTAACTTAAATAGGAGAAACTAGGATAATTACCTTGTAAATTAGCAAGTGGAGGAGCTTGGACTTCCTTTTTGTTAACAAACAAGCCGAGAGCAAGAAGCTTGGAAATGGGGGGGGGGATGAAATGTTGCTTGGTTGATTTTTAGTGAATGAAATGAAATTCTTGGTTGAAAATTAACCTTTCAAAATATCTTTACTTTTGCTTTAATAAAGTGATGATCTCACCTTGATTACATCATCACAAGGACACTTGTTCAATCCTTATGGTTGGATGATGTCATCCTCCCCTAATCCCTTTGATTAATGCTTAATTTTTTGGCTAATCTCCTTGTTATTTGCATAAGCTTGATCCTTGGTCGCTTATTTGTTTTACGGTTCGCCTTACTCTCGTTAATCGTTTGAGGGATCATATCCGGGATCTTCTTACTCAGGTTCCCCTAAACCTTTCTCAATATTTTATATCCCTTTTATGGTCCTCTCTTATAATCCTTGAATTTAAATCCTTTTAATCATGTTACCTTATACTCAATTCTTTCGGTATCTGGTGGATTTTCGGGAAAAATCAAAGTATTTAAATTTGGATTCTGACGATCTTTACATACACTCATATATTCTATGGAGTACTAATAAGATCTCAGAATATCAATAAAAGAACCCTACATAGGGTGGCATAAAAAATTCCCTTAATCAGCAAAATCAGCAAACTCACTATTCATAAGGATTACAAAAAGTCCAAAATTTTTGGGGTTATTACACACAGACACAGATGTCAGTGTCATGCTTGTTTCTATAGGCTATGCTCTTAACCCTTCCAATTTAGGTGAGGTTAGGAGAATGGGCCTTAGAAAGGAATGGAGCTTTCTTTGTGATTCTTTCATTAAGACATTTTATGGTAAGATAAGCAATTTTGATGCAGTTACATACTCACTTGTTAACATTCTATATATGCTACTTATTGATAAGCACTATAACTTGAGTGAGTCTGTCATGTATGAGTTAGGTTTCAAATTATGAGACATTAAGAAGAGAAATAAGAACATCTATTATGCTAGATTCTTTATGATAATAGCTAATCATGTTTCTAAGGATCTCTCTATTGAGAACCCAACAAACAAGCTTGATTGTTGGGTCCAAGAGAAGAGAGTTATTGTTGATTTAAACAGGACAAATCACCACAGTGAGGTTCCCCTCATCTATTTGCCAATCATGGAGGAACCTCAGGTAAGTGAGGTAAACACTTATGTCTCTATTACTTCCCAACCACCAGTTTCTTTGAAAACTTCTGTGGCAATGGCATCTGTGACAATGACCAAACAGATGCCTACACAAGTCACACAATCAAAAATTTCAAAGTCCAAGTCTAAGAAACCCCACTCTAGTTCCTCTCAAAAGGGACTAGTTTCAAAAACTACTAAATCCAAATAGGGGAGTGTGGAGGGGAGTAAGATTGGTGAGGGACAGGGTGAACATCAAAGAAACCCTAAGAATAAGGAGAGTGAGGTATGTGTAACCCAGCCTAGCCACACTGCAGTTTCCCAACAAACTGTAGTGCTTAATAAGGATTCTAGCTCATTACTAGTTGCATCCTCCCAAAAGGATGTCACTATTGAAACAAGCTCTCAACCAAGAGCACATGCCAAAAGGGGAAGAGACACAAACCAACCTCAAACTTATATAAGAAAGAAGAAATTATAACCTATAGGGGAGTCACAGGCTGCACACACAGTGCCAACTACAGTCAAAGACTCAGTTACTGCACCATCTCAAAGTCAGATTGATGTGGCTCCAGTAAATGTGGAGTGACAGCCAAAATCTCTCATATTGAAACACCTTAAATACAAAATTCTCCTACAAACTCACTAGATGTGGACATGATAAACACATCAATTCCTGATTCTCCATCTTTAACTCTCATGGAGGAGCCAAAATCTCAAGCAGCTGAGCATCATCTTTTAGATGATTTGTTGGCTCACTTGCCATTTTTTTCTAAAAATACTGAGAAATCTGTGGATAATCTCAAATCAATCACCATAGATTCTACAGTAGTTTCTAATCCAAACTCTTTCATTTCTACTTTCTCAACGAATATTGTTCATCTGTTGACTAGTGACGGATGTGCTTAACAACAATTATCCGTTGAATTTCTCAACTACTATTTCAACGGATGTTTCTCATCCGTTGAAAGTCTCTATATCACTTGAAATTTCAATAAATTTTACAAGTACAGATGACTTAGTGGTTGTTCAATCACTATTAGGATTAAGGGAAGGGAGTGAATAGAGTGAGAGTCTGAGTTGCACTTAGGAAAAAGGAGAGGAAATGAGTAATAAAATGCATGTTATTTCTTCCAACATGTAAAAAGTGAGTGAGAGGAGTCCCACCTTAGATGGTGAGGGTGTGAGGGTGGGAAGCCAAGGGGAGCCCTTGATGCAACAAAAGAGAGATAATGAGAGAAACGCAGGTACCATAGAAGAATGGGAAGAGCCCATTGTTAGTGAGTTAAGGGATGTGGATGAGGCAGAAAAGAAGAATCTATTTCAGCAAGAATATCAAGATGTTTTAGACTCTGTTTCTTTTGAAGCTGAGGCATTGACTCATCCTGTTCCAGCTTATCAAATTCTAGCTGAACAGGGCAATGAGGCTGCTGAGAGGGTATTAAATTTGGTGCACACAACTGCTTCTATGCTAAGGGCCAAGGATGCAATCAACTCTCTTCCACCTCCAGCTGGTGATGACTTTGAGTTAGATTCTAGTGGTACATTTGGAGATGCTTCAAATGAGGAAGAAGATGTCATGGACATAGGGGGGATGCAGGTCCTAGCTCAAGCACAAGCACTCCAGCCTGGATGTTTAGCAAGGACTGCAGTGACCATCATTTTAAATTAACACTATTCCACCTTATCCATCAAACTCAGATAACTCTTCAAGCCACTACATATGCCAACACCAAAGGTCTTTTCCAAGCCCATTTTGAATCTCTACAACTGCATAAGATTCAATCTCTCAAACAAAGTCAAGATGTGGATGATATCAAGACAAACATTGAACAAGACAAGAAGGACATAATTGAAAGAATGGAGTCTAAACTTCCTAAAGCCATAATGAGAGACTTTCACCAGAAAATCAGGAATGATTATGACATAAGTAGCAAAATTGATTCTTTGGACACTAGGCTGACAGATCTGGAAAATTCATTCACCAAGATCCAGATCAACCAAGTCCACCAGACACTCCTTCTTCAGAAATTGGTGGATGCTCAAACTTCAACCCCTGCCTTGCTTGATGATAACAAAAAGGGGGAGAAAGATGTTATTGTCCAAGCTAATGAGGGGGAGAAGGATGTGCACATTCAAGTCAGCAGAGTGATTATTCCAGCAATTACTTTCTCTAAACCACCAGTTCTAGATAACATTGACTTGATCAATATTGCAGCAGCTGAGCTCAGGCTGAATGAACAATGAAGAAAATTGATGAAAGGATTGAAAATGTTTTTGGTCCAATTGCAAAGCAAGATAAATCCGTGAAACACTTCACACAATTGAGACAAATTCCTATCAGTGAAATGAGCTTGAGGAATATGGAGAGAGGTCAAACCTCTGCTAGAAGACAGTCAAAGGCCAATGTGATCTTGAAGCCCAAGAAACATTCATCAAAACATTCTACCAAGAATCCTTTGGACCTAGTCTTGCAACTCATCAGCCTGATGAAAAGAAACTGCTTGGTCACTCTGTTGCAAACATCAAGGATCCCAAAGAGTCAATTTTAAAGAAAAGGATAGCAAAAGTCTATAGGTATGGAAAAGAAATTTGTGTGATGGCTGGACATCCATAATTTACAGAAGCCAAGAAAGAAGAGAAACTGAGACTCAATCATCAGAAAAGGCAGGTTGTCTTAGAAGCTAAGAATCAAGCTGAAAAGGTTGCTACCAAATCAGAAATTCATAAGCCTGCCACAATGACTGAAACTGAGAAAGGTGAAGAACCAAAGCAGAAAACTTGAGAAAGAATGAGAAAGGAAAAAGCCAAAAGGAAGCTGGAATTTGGAGAAGAAGAAGAGAAAGAAGATGAACCTGAGCCTACCCAGTCTACTACTACAAATCAATCAACTTTTCCCATAATGAAGCAAGCTGAAATTCAAGGTCAATCCTGAAGTGAATTTTCATGGTGAACCAATTATTCCAAAGGATGAACCAATAGACTGGGAAAGCCTGCCCATTCCTGATCTTAATCTATTCCATCCAAATCCAAAAATCCAAAAATCTATTCCAACCCAAACCTACTGTCAACAAAGGAGATCAACTCTACATTTGTGACATAAAGGAATTTTCTGACATCAATCTTTACTTGGATGAGCTAGATGAAGTAAGGGCTATTGATGCTCATAAAAGACTACCAGAGAGATTGGTGTTCAAGTACAAGGGTGGCAAGGAAGTCACTTGTCCTCTTCATAGGATTCTCAATAAAGGCTTCTCTATCTTAGTGAAGATTTTCTCCTCAATCAAGAAAAACTTTGGCTTTAACATTGCTGCCAAAAGGCAGATACTCAGCCAGATTGAAAGAATAAGACAAAGCCGGAGAGACCCAAATGCACTCCCAAGAGTCTTAGTTATTCCTTACACTGAGGATATAGTGCATTTGAGGCCATATTGGCTAATGGAGTTCAAGGATAAAAATAACATAAGAAGATTCTTGAGATTAGATGATCAGCTAAAGATAACAAGCAATGAAACTCTCAAGGAAATGCAGGAGATGCTGGATCAATCAAATGAAGATGAATCTGAGTTCTACAGACAACTCCAACACCAGATTGAAGAGAACAATGAAAGGCTGGGAAAGAAGACTAGACATTCAAGGAGAAAAGATTAATTTGCTCGGACTAGAGGAGCACCTTGAAAAATGGCTTGTGAGATTTTTATGAACTTTCTTTTGTATAATTTTCAATAAATTACAGCACTTATCAGTTTTATCTACTGTTGAATAATCTCTATGCAAAAAGGTGTTTTGTTTGTTAGAACAATATGATCTCAACCCTGTGTTTTATGATATAAATTTAATGAGTGCGAACAGAACATTAACATTAATCGCTACGATTCAAGCGATTCAAATCCACGTCTTCTACTGTATTCCCTGATTCTTCTTGGAGGAAGTGTGGGCTTCGATCTCCTAAGGTGTTCCTCTCCTTAAAGCTCCAAAAATCCAAAACCCTAGATGGCTCCTTGAGAAAAATGGTTGCCTCTCTCAAAACCTAGGATCTTATTTCATTTTTGTGTTCTCGTGTTCTCACGTTTCTTGCTTCAGGAGAATTAGAATATTTATAAGCTACAGTAGGGATCATGGACAATTAGGTCGGGCCTCCCAATAACATTCTGGGCCATGCCCAATGTCATTAAATATTAATTGAATCCACTAAAGAATTAATATTTGCACTACCTTTCGTAATTTCTTAAATCAATTATTTAATTCGGCTCCCATATTATTTACTTATTAAATTCCCCATGTTTAAGATATCGCATGTCCATTAATTAAATTAATTTCTGACAATTAATTTAATCAATATCTTTTATCTTTGATCATCCACTCAACCTTATAATTGCACAAGAACAAATCTGCCTACAGGACTAAAGCACAATTATCTTTATGAGCTTTCAAGAGGACATCATCACCCGAATATATTTTTTGGACACAGTTTCCTATTATAGTTTGTATCCCACTTTGTATATTATTTCATTTCCCAATACATAAATTCACAATTTAAAATAAATTACTTAATGTATGAATCAAGGCATGTGCATTATATACAAGTGTCAATCACTATATCCGGATTAAGAACCTAAGCAATAATAATATCATAGAATCTTAGTTCTTCTTTATTGTCAGAATAAAATAAAGAATTATTCTACTATTTTGATCCCGTTCAATATACATAAAGTATACAAGCATTATTCAATAGTAAAGATATACTATTTCTAAATAATACTTCGGCCCTTCTAGTGCTTTGTCTAACACCACTTAGATTGTGAACCTTTATTATATTATATAAGGAGTTTGACAATCTAATCTGCTGCTATCCCATTTGATACTAGATTGTCTACAATATATTATAATAATATATACTTCAAACGAATAGTTCAGTATAAACCCTAACAATCTCCCACTTATACTCAAGTTATTCTTTGAGTATATCAGTGTTTATTACAATCAATCCACTACCAACTATATAACTATGTGACCAAGTGTCTGACACCTATCGCTTCCACGTGCTCCTGAAAAGCCTTAGCTGGTAAGCTCTTCATGAATGGATTTGCCTGGTTATCCTTTGACGCTATATCAGCCATAATATTATCTCTTCGCTTAACGAATTGCCGTATGAGATGATACTTACGCTCTATGTGTTTTGCTGCCTTATGGTCCCATGGCTCCTTGGTATTCGCCACAGCACCAGTATTATCACAATAAATCGTGATTTGTCGTGGCAAATTAGGAACTACATCTAAATCCAACAGGAAGTTTCAGAACCATATAGCCTATTTGGCTGCCTCAAATTTTGCCACATACTAGGCTTCCATGGTTGAGTCTGCAATGCATTTTTGCTTCATACTCCTCCATATTACGGATCCACCTCCCAAAGTAAAAACACATCCCGAGGTGGACTTTCTCTTATCATTTTTTGTCTGGAAATCTGAATCGGTATATCCCAGAGGCAACAAATATGAGGACTTGTAAACTAACATATACTCCTTAGTTCTACACAAGTACTTGAGTATTGTTTTTACTGCACTCCAATGTTCCTGTCCTGGGTTTGACTGGTATCGGCTAACCATGCCCATATCAAAACAGATATCAGGTCTCGTACATAACATAGCATACATTAGGCTTCCACATGCCGAAGCATAAGGAATTGCCTTCATGTTCTCTATCTCCTTAGGTGTCGAAGGGCACTGACTCTTTGATAGAGAAAATTCATGTCTGAAAGGTAAATTACCCTTCTTAGAGTCCTGGATGTTAAAATGAGCTAATACCTCATCTATGTAGGGCTCCTGAGATAAAGCCAACATCCTTTTCTTGCAATCCCTTATAACTTTGATCCCAAGGATGTACACTGCTTCACCTAAGTCCTTCATTTCAATTTGTTTGAACAACAATGCCTTTATTGAAGACAACATCTTAACATTGTTTCCAAGGAGTAAAATATCATCAACATATAGTACTAGAAAAAACTGCCGCATTTCCCTCACATCTCTTATACACGCATGCTTCGCTTGGACTTTGATCAAAACCATACGATTGGGCTGCCTGATCAAAACGAATATTCCAATACCTAGAAGCTTGTTTAAGTCCATAAATAGACCTCTTAAGCTTACATACAAAATGCTCTTGGCCTTCCTTAATGAATCCCTCTGGTTGCTACATATAGATGATTTCTTCAAGACTTCCATTAAGGAAAGCTGTCTTGAAATCCAGTTTCCAAATCTCATAATCGAGATGAGCTGCTATAGATAAAAGAATACGGACTGACTTAAGCATGACCACTGGCGAAAAGGTTTCCTCATAATCGATACCTTCTTCCTGAGTATACCCTTTCGCAATAAGTCTTGCTTTCCAGGCTTTCACCTTTTTATCTGATCCGCTCTTTTTCTTGTAAATCCACTTGCATCCAATAGGTTTTATACCTTTGGGGGGTTCCATGAGCTCCCAGACCTGATTAGAATACATCGATTCCATCTCAGATTCCATTTCCTTTTGCCAGAGATCTGTATCTTTATCTTGCAGTGCATCTTCGTATATCCGAGGATCATCATCATGTTTATTAGAGACCAAGTCTGAAGACTCTCCCAAAAACATGAATCTATCAGGCTGTCGAACAACCATCCCACTACGATGAGGCACTGGTGCGTCATTAGTGAAAGATTGTGCATTTTGTTGTGGTTGTCTACCTGTTCTATAGGTTTCTGGGTATTATCTGTCCCTCCCACTAGTTCCTCTAAAACGATACTACTCATGGGTTTGTGATTCATTATATAGTCTTGCTCTAAGAATCTAGCATTGGTGCTAACAAGGACATCCTGATTCTTCGGACTATAAAATAAATAACCTTTCGTTCCCATGGGGTAGCCTACAAACAACCTTACTTCTATACGAGATTTTAACTTAGTCACGTTCTTGTTCAGCACATGTGCTGGACAACCCCATATCCAAATGTGTCTTAGACTCGGTTTATCCCCGGTCCACAATTCTAAGGGGGTCTTAAGAACCGATTTAGAAGGGACTAGATTCAGAAGATAAGCTGCTGTTTCTAAGGCATGTCCCCAAAATGACTTGGGTAAATCTGAATAACTCATCATCGATCTAACACTCTCTAAAAGAGTCTGGTTCCTTCTCTCTGCTACACCATTTTGCTGGGGTGTGCCTGGTGCAGTTAACTGGTCTTCTATCCCATTTTCTGATAAATATTCCCTAAATTCTCCAAGCAAGTATTCGCCACCATGATCTGATTGTAGTGACTTGATACTTTTATTAAGTCGCTTCTCCTTTTTAGCTTTGTACTCTTTGAACTTCTCAAAGCACTCAAATTTACGGTGTAACAAATAAACGTACCCATATCTAGAATAATCGTCAATGAATGTGAAGAAATACTCATAACCACCTCTTGCTTGGATATTCATGGGTCAACATAAATCAGTGTGAACCAATTCTAACACTTCTTTGGCTCTATACCCCTTTGTCTTGAAATTCATATTAGTCATTTTACCTTCCAAGCAGGATTCACAAACTGGAAATGGCTCCACTACCAATGAGCTTAAAGGCCCGTCTGCTGCCAGGCTTTGAATCCTCCTCAAGTTAATATGACCTAATCTCAAGTGCCAAAGATATTTTTGGTTCAAACTAGAAGTTTCCTTTCTTTTAGTAGAGGTAGAAGACGTGTTGTTCAATTCCCTATATTGTAGTTATAGTGCAGGTTGACTAGGATTAATTATATATGAATTGTCTTGCAATGTACCAGAGCATATAATTCATTTATTCATAATAATAGAAACATTACGATCCAAACAAACATTATAACCATCCATAGCAAGCTTAGAAACTGAAATTAGATTTCTTCTAAAAAAAGGTACAGAAAGCCAATTATTCAAAACCAAAATCCTATCGGAACCAAAAGATAAATGAATAACTCATACTGCAACTACTGCTACTTTCGTAGCATTTCCCATGAATACGTATATCTCACCATCTCTAAGCATTCTGGATAGCTGGAATCCATGCATAAAATTACAAATATGATCAGTGGCTCCTGTATCTACACACCAAGTGCTCGTAGATATAACCGCTACATATGTTCTGTAACTAGAGAAATAGACATACCAGTATTGTTTTTCTTCCTAGAAAGAGGACAATCCTGTTTCCAGTGACCTGACTTCTTGCACCTGAAGCGCTTTCCCTTAGGCTTTTTCACACCACCTTGAACTCCCACTGCCTTCACAGCTTTCTGTGTCTGAGCCTTTTTCTTCTTCTTCATACCTTTCGGCTTAGAGGAAGAATCTTTCTCAGCCACATTCCCTTGAACACTTTGCCAAAATAATCCTTCATCTACCTGAAGTTCTGTCAGGAGTTCCGTGAGACTATACAACCTCTTGTTCATGTTGTAATTCAAGCAAAACTGCTCAAAACTCTTGGACAAGCTCATAAGGATAATGACAATCTAAATTTCCCCATCAAGTTCAACACTAAGGATCTCTATCTCATTCAGATGTGACATCATCTTGAGAACATGATCCCTTACAGGCGTTCCTTCAACCATCTGAGTGTTCATTAAAGCCTTCATGGTTACTTGCCTAGCAGCCCTATTCTGATCTCTAAAAAGTTCCTTGAGATTAAAGAGCATATCCGTAGCAGTGGCCATAGACTGATGTTGATGCTGCAAAACACCCGACATTGCTGCCAGAATGTAACATCGCTACATCTCATCAGCTTTAATCCATCGCTTATAATACTCTTTCTCATCTTCAGGAGCATCAGCAGTAGGCTGATCTGGCTTGGGTTCATAAGTGCAAAACTTTTATTCCTCAGCAGTCAACACAATGTCAAAATTTCATTTCCATTCAATATAGTTAGGTCCGATAAGTTTGTTATCCTTAAGTATGGTGAACAGTGGATTAAAGCCCATTGTATCCTGAGAATCATGCATAAAAACATCACATAATACATAAAGGGTGCATTAAATATTAAGACTCATTGGTTCCTCTAACAATTATTAAAATTAATGTACTAACATTTAAACACCATAAGTTTCTGGTATGCCACGATGTATGACATGTATATCACCTAATTTTTTTTAAATGTTACTTTGGTCCTATTACTAAATAATATGCTACGTTGGGGTGGTCTATATTATTTTTCATAGCTAAGTGTACACCATCATCAAATCTTAAATTAAACATAATTATACCAGATGCCATCAAATGATATCTTATAATTATTCAAAATCTATGAAACTTGGTATGCCACGATGGGTGACATGTATACCTTCCAATATTCGTTATTAATTTAAGAAGTTTGTTCTAGCAATTTCTTTAACATTCTAGACACCATAAATTATATGCCATGATGGGTGACGTATATATAATTTATATTTGTCTTTATGTTAAATTACGTACAAAACAATAATAGGGACCATGAAATTTAATTTCATAGTAATTCCCTCTCCCACTAAGTATTTACTTTGAGGATTTTAATCTAAATGCATCTTCCTATATTATTTCTTCGAATTCCACATGTATTATGTCAACAACAAAGAACACATAACATAGCAGCATACTATCATGATTAAATCATTAATTAATAAATTCATATGTCCATGCCATTCTAGCATGCTAAGGGTTAGTATCACATGGCATAATAACACAGACAAGAAATACATAGTAGCAACAATCAAGATCAGCAGAAATTATGTAAAACATAATAAAGCACATTCACTATTATGGCCCTATATAAGCTGTTCAACGGATGTCTTAGATCATCAACGGATAACTTGATCAATGGATAACTTGAATCAACGGATAACTTGATCAATGGATATCTTGATCAATGGATATCTTAATCAACATATGTTTTGATCAACGGATGCCTTGATCAACGGATGTCTTGAATTCATCCTTCAAAATTTCATGAAAACTTTGAGAGCCCGGTTGAAAGCCTAAACATCCTCTGAATGACTTGAAAACTGGGGTAATAGATCTTTAGATGTATTTTAGCATGTCCATCTCGTTCTGCCATTTTCGAAAAGGTATTGCAAGCCCAAATCAGACATCGTATGCAAAATCTGCAGCCACAACAACGAAGCTCCCCGAAAACAGAATGCAGCAGCGGAAAATCTCTGTTTCTTGTAGCTTAATCGCTTAAACAATTACATACAACTTAATATAGCTGAACAAGCCTATTATATTACATCAGAAAAACCAGAATAGGAAAAACTATCGCGATCAACCCTCATGATTTACAATAAAACCACGATAAACCACGTGGGATCTTAATCGCTATAAAATAACCACGATTAAACCACGTGGGATCCAAACACATAATTAAAACATGGCCATAATAGTGAATATCAATTTGCATCACAGAATCAATACAAGCATACCACTATATATATGCATATATAATTATGACATGGACTTAATATCATAAAATATAGAACCTAGAACCAGGCTCTGATGTCAATTATTGGAAAAATATGATCTCGGCCCTGCATTTTATGATATAAATTTAAGGAGTGTGAATAGAACGGTAACCTTAATCACCACGACGCAAGCGATTCAAATCCATGTCTTCAACTATATTCCCTGATTCTCCTTGGACGAAGTGTGGGCTTCGATCTCCCAAGATGTACCTCTCCTTAAAGCTCCGAAAATACAAAACCCTAGCTGGCTCCTTGAAAAAAATGGTTGCCTCTCTCAAACCCTAGGATCTTATTTCATTTTTGTGTTCTCGTGTTCTCACGTTTCTAGCTTCATGAGAATTAGAATATGTATAGGCTACAGTAGGGATCATGGACAATTAGGTCGAGCCTCCCAATGAAATTCTGGGCCATGCCCAATGTCATTAAATATTAATTCAATCCACTAAAGAATTAATATTTTCACTACCTTTCCTAATTCTGTAAATCAATTATTTAATTCGGTTCCCATATTATTTGCTTATTAAATTCCCCATGTTTAAGATAATGCATGCCCATTAATTAAATTAATTTCTGACAATTAATTTAATCAATATCTTTTATCCTTGATCATCCACTCAACCTTATAATTGTGCAAGAATAAATCTGCCTGCAGGACTAAAGCACAATTATCTTTATGAGCTTTCAAGAGGACATCATCACCCGAATATATTTTTCGGACACAGTTTCCTTTTATAGTCAATATCCCACTCTGTATATAATGTCATTGCCCAATACATAAATTCGCAATTTAAAATAAATTACTTAATGTATGAATCAAGGCATGTGCATTATATACAAGGTCAATCACTATATCTGGATTAAGAACCTAAACAATAATAATATCATAGAATCTTAGTTCTTCTTTATTGTCAGAATAAATGAAAGAATTATTCTACTATTTTGATCTCTTTCAATATACATAAAGTATACAAGCATTATTCAATAGTAAAGATATACTATCTCTAAATAATATTTCAGCCCTTCCAGTGGTTTGTCTAACACCACTTAGACTGTGAACCTTTATTATATTATATAAGGAGCTTGATAATCTAATCTTCTGCTATCACATTTGATACTAGATTATCTACAATATATAATATACAGACAATATGAAAATATGCATTCAAGATTCTCAAATGATTATTATAATAGTATATACTTCAAACGAATAGTTCAGTATAAACCCTAACATTGTTATTATTATGTCCCTCTAAATTTATGCCTACAATTCTAGTAGACAAAAATTGGGGGAGATTGTTAGGAATATATTTTAGACTTGATGATAGGCTATAAAAACACCTTAGTAGATTTGATTAAGTGTAATTGTAGCTTTTAACGGATAATGTACTCTATCATTCGTTGAAAGAGTAGCTTATGTTTAAATAAGTTTTGGTAGCACATTCCTGCATATTATAATGCCTTAGAGAACTAGACGTTGTAGGATATTCTAAGTCATGTTGACTACTAGATTGATATGTAAAATAGATTGGCTAATTGTAAATATTAGATGCCTTGTAATCTTGCATAAGTGAAATAGAGTTAGCTGCTATGAAGATATTCTCAACGGATGTTCCACAAGGTTTCAACGGATGATCAACTAAAGTTTCAACGGATGATCAGCCAGACTCTCAACGGGTGATCCAACAAAGTCTCAACGGATGATCCAATAGAGTTTCAATGGATGATCAAATTCGAAAAGCAGTTGATAGTGACTTGACAGTCACATGGGTTGATTGTATGCAAATGGAATGTGGCAGCCTATGGCTTTAGAGAATAAAGAAGCATTTTTACTTCCATGCTAACTTTAAGATATTCAAAGATGCTGGATGGAGAAATGGAGTAGCATATAATTAGACTAAGATACTTTTGTCTTATTAGTTTGTCTTTTTATCATGTAACTTGGTGATATATAAACCAAGAGTAGCAAGTTGAAATAATAAAGCAAGAACTAAGAAACAGAGAAAGCTATATCTGTTAAGAATTTCTCTATTCTAAGTGTATCATACTTGTAAGAAGCTGTGTACATTTTTGCATCACAAAGTTCTCATCAATATATATATTATCTCTGGTGGGTAAGTTTAATCCACCAGAAAGTTTTTAACCTTATGTCTAATTAATTTGTGTTTGAATACATCTACATTTTTATTCCGCAATTTTGCATATTTAAACACTGATATATTTACATTTGTGAGAATTTCATAAAATTGAAAAGAAACCAAGAAGTACATTCAACCCCCCTTCTGTAATTCTAGTTGTTAGATTGTTTGGGAATAACAATTGGTATCAGAGCAAGCTCTTGACACACTAAGAGTTTAAAGATCAAAGCAACTAACAACATGAGCAGGAAGGATGTTGGAGTAAAGATCCCGTTCTTGGCTAAAGACAATTATCACCATTGGAAGGTGAAAATACACCTGGATCTTCTCTCTCAAGATCAAAGGTATGTTGATTGCATTGAGAAAGGCCCTGCATCTTCTCTCTCAAGATGAAAGGTATGTTAATAACTTGTGTTTTTTTTGTATTCATTTTGAATAAACTGATCACATATACACAATATAAATTTGTCTTATATCCTATTTGTCAAAATAAAACAATGTAGTGTACGAGAAAGAGAATGTTAGTGAGAATCATCACATATTAAATGAATTCTACGCATATTTAAGAGTGACATAATATATAAATCTATAGTTATTCACAGAAGGTAATCATCAAAATTATATATAAAACATGATCACTGTAAATATTATATGGCAGGAAAAAACATGATTTTCATTAGGAAAAACAAGTATCTTCACAAATATTCAGATTCCAAGAGAGATGAGAACTTGGATCCAAAATGTTTAAACCAATTCCAAAAGGGTTCAAAACAGTTTATTGAAATCCAAAAGAATTATATAGATCCAAAAGAGTCCAAAATAATTTATGCAAATACAAAAGTACGTATTCAAAACAATTTACTCAAATCCAAAAATATCCAAATAATCTGTTTAAATCCATAAGAAACTAAAGTATATCCAAATCAGTTTATACTAACTCCAAAACCCATATATATTATCCATGTAATAATATCCACATATCCAAATCGATCTATTCCAAAAGCAAACTTTAAAACATGTAAACATATAAAATGATTCAGTTTATGTACATCTGGATGAATTAACAACTTACATGTATCATATCAAAAATACTAACTAGTTTAAGTTATAAAAAATTAAGGGACTATTCCAAAACATCCAAAATTTCTCAATTCTGATGTACAAGTAATTTAGTATAATTTTAGGAGAATCGCAAAAATATCATCATTCAAACATATACATTTTGTATAGTACCATAAAATGAAAAGAATGGTGAACGTAGGCTTACCTTAAAGTCTTTCAATTTGATGATCATTTTCAAGATTTCTTTTTTCAAGAAAGTCTTTGAAAGACCTCTAATATCGGAAGAAAAACTCACTCCTCATAGCAAAAACAATCTTCATCGATCAACATATTGAAATTTTACAAACCATAGTCCTCTTGAATAGAAGGTACACCAATCATACGAACAAAGTGAAAAGACATATACTATACGTACAAAACGAATCGTGTTGATAGTGTTATATAATAAAATAATATAAAAGACTAGAAGAAAGGAATGGAGAGAATATGGATACTTGTCTTATTATTTCTCATGTATCAAACAATGTACATGCAACTCTTTATATGGGGCAATTGACATATGTTACAGGTGCAGTGAAAAGTCAAAAGTTGGTAAGTCTAAAGGTAAAAGGTAAGAGAGTTAAATAGTTTAGGTAATCAAAAGGTTATTAGGTATACAAGAAGTCATCCATATAAATATTGGGGTTAAACCCAATAGGTAGTATGGGCTTAGTGATAGAAAACATAATTGGATTGGGTAATAATTGTATGGGTATACAATTATTATCATAATTGAGTTGGGTAATAATTGTATGTGTTGACAATTATTATTATAATGGGAATGGGTAATAATTGTACGGGTAGACAATTATTATTATAATCAGATTAGGTATGTCTTGTTGGCTAAGTTTGTGATGGCTATATATACATAGTCATGTTATTGTTTTGATGTATGCTTGAGTATTGTTTGACTTAAGTATTACTTGAGTGAATACCGTTTGGAGAGATTGATTGTATTATTGATAATTGTTTGGATTAATAATACAAGTTGGGATGTGGGTATTATCACGTCATATATTGTGTGTGTATTTTGCATTGTTTGTTTGGTTGTATATTTGTGTGTATTCCCCCTAACAATAATAATTATCCATAACAATTCTTTAATAATTATTCAGCTCATTGTCCAATGTCCATGATAAAGGTTCCTTTAAATTCAAAGCATCATATGGCATCCCGTATCACCCAACTCAGACCTATAGACTCAGCTACCTAAATGTTGAATCTATGTTTATCTTGATATATAATGTGGGTGGTTTATCATGACCAATTATTTACCTGTTGTTGAGTTTGCCTTTTGACCTTCATCAATAATGTCTCGGTTTCAATCTGCCAGAATATTCATAGTCATAGCCTTTATACTAAAAAATCTATTACTATTTATTAAATTAAATGGTTTTCAATTAATAACCTGGTAAAATTAATTACCAATTATCTAATTAATCACTATAAAATTCCCTGGCCGAATAATTTCGATTCCCGTTTTATTAAAAACTAATCCTGATTAAATATTACTCCCTATTGTTGGGTAATGAATACAACACAGGGGGTGAATGTGTTTTGGATATTTTAATAAGGCTTTTTGGATATTTGTTGTTTAGTTAACAAAGCAAATTAGAAATGCAGTAATATTATGCTGAAATAAAACAGAGCACACAATGTTTCAAAACTCATTTAATTTTGTATTAAAATAAAGCTTGTATTTGGCTACAAATCATGGTTTCTTTGAAATTAAAGAACTCAGCTTCTTCCTTGAGAGAGTTACTATAAAAACTAGATCTGTTTGATTTAAAAGCAAAGGACCGGTGTTTACTTTATAGATTAGTAAACACAGGTTTACACAACATGCAATAAGATGTACTAAACCCTACTTTAAGTTATCTCTAAAGCTTTCCATTTCTGGCATAGTAAATCCTTGCATAGCCTGTTGATCTGTGATTTTTCTTTATTAGTTAATCTTGGCATTTGATCTTGTACTCTTCAAGATGCTTTTGTAGACTTTACAATTTAAGTGATTAGATCATTTGTTGATTAAAAATCTTGAATATTTATCTTGTCTGCATTCTGTACTTGAGCTTCATGTCGAGATCTCTAGTTGTTGTTATAGAGAACTGACATCTCGATAAGTATAATGGCTTATCGAGATCTCTTAGTTCTCTACAAGTGTTTTGACTTGTCGAGGTCTCCGAGTTCTCGATAGGTGAACTTGGTTTGTCGAGATCTCTGAGTTCTCGATAGGTAACTTTGACTTGTCGAGATCTCTGAGTTCTCTATAAGTGAACTTGGCTTGTCGAGGTCTCCCAATCTCTGCATGTAGAAATAACTTGTCGATATCTCTAATCATCATATCTTCATTTGCCTTGTCGATATCTCTTAGTTCTCGGTATGCAGAAATGACTTGTCGATATCTCCAATCTTCATATCTTCATTTGACTTGTTGATATCTCTGGGACTTCTCGATAGGTCAATTTGGACTTCTCGATAAGTTATTCTGGAGTTATCGAATAACTTCTCCATATGACTTGAGCGTGACTTGTAGATATCTTGACTTAAAACATTTTTCCCAAAACAGATTTATTCAACTCCAAGCTTCTTCACAATTTCTCTGAGGCATGATCTTCTTGATCTTCTTCTAGAGTTTATTCTTAGGCTTGAGACTGTTTACAGAAAAATACTCCAGTCTAATCTTTGACATTATTACAGACTCAAATAATACAGTACAAAATATAAATTTAAATTATCATACAACTGATTCTTAGCACTGTCAATTGACTTAGTCTTATTATGATACAGGCATTGTGACGGCATCAACCCCGGGGCCAGGAGTTGACGTCACTAAACATAATTTCCAAAAATATAAACAACAGAATTATTATTAGAACATATTAACTTGACCCCAAACCAAGATCCGATCCAGGTTCAAGTATAATTCAGGTTCTCAATAATACAAACTCTTTATTTACTATCTAAGACACACCAACTTATTCAGCAACTCTTCAGACCTCAGGGTCTGATACAAACTACCTCAGAGGAGCCAGGTCCAATAGGGGCAGGGAACACGGGTCCGTCTGACTAATCTTCTAGGCATCTGCGAAATATACATAACAGTTTGCAAGGGTGAGCATAATCGCTCAGCAGTACCAAATATGAATAACAGATTAAAACAGTAAAGTAACAATAATGGGAACAGAGCTGTAATCACGATATCAACATTTCATAATGATAATCAAAGTAACTGGATATCACTAATTAGCATGCTTTATGAAATCAACATTATAGTGTGTTGCATAATACCAGAGTCAAATTTTAGCATGCTAACCATTTTATAAAACCGCTGTATCAATCAATCATGCTTTCATATAATTCACAAATCCCAATCAGATACATAGCGGATATGTGAAGACAGCTGATCAGGCTATCAACACCAGACGGCTCTAACTGCCATCCCATTTACCTGTTCCGGAACTCAGAGACTAGATAGGTCTCTGACCTGCTGGACTATTCGGTTTTATATTACGCGCAACTGAATTAGCCTCTTACACCACCTCAATAGGCCTACTCTGGCCCCAATGTATCCCATATCTGACCGTTTTATCCAGTTTTCAAAAACACTTGTACCTATCTCATTTTCAAAATCATTTATCTAGCCAGCACACATATAAAATCCGTTTCGCAAATCATTTCATTTGAGACAGGTACCTTTCGAAGTTACTTTTCCCCAAAACAATTCGAAAACAGAAATTTTATAACTATAGGGGATACGTAACTTAAAACATTTCTGTTCCATTACGAGAATAAAACATTTAGCTATCCATATACACTGAACCATAAAACAATGGTCAGGGGTACTTGCCTTGCAAACACTTTACAAACCCTATAGCTTTCACGTTGACTTCGATCCTGGAATGACTCGATTGGGATCTACAATTACAGCATACCCTAATTAGTTATGCCGACATGCTTGATATCCTCAAATCCTAATACCCAAATCCGACAACCCGACTCGTATTATTATTATACACATAAAACCCCGTAATCACATAGTCACATAGTCGGAAATATTGTTAGGGTGACACATAAATATATATTTTCGAACATATTTTTAGGAAATTTTTGGCAGCATCTTCTGTATTTATAAGACTACCCGTCGATTGTAATCGACGTCAACCAATTCTCAACCATCCACAATATTATTTTATCCTTTTATACAACTTACACTCCAATACCAATCACGATTAATTATTTAGTCCAAAAATATTTACGAAAAAAACATTTTATTTATTTATAAAATTTAGGACTCAGAACATCGTCATCACGTCCACCATCGACTCACCGAAGTTCATCGTCCCGATATGATACGGGTTCCCAAATAAATTATACCGATTAATATTATTTCCCGCAACGAAAGTTTTAATTTCACGAATACTAATCATTTATTTTCCTGCAGAAAAGAAAATAGTAATTAAAATTATAACAGTTAGCCCACTGCTTCAAAGCCCAGCCCAACAGTCAACCCAACTGCAAGGCCCAACAAACAAAACCAAGCAACAGAGAACAGAACGGAGCGCCACACCCGCGGCCGGAACACGGCAACACACGGCCGCCCACACACACCAACACACACAGACATTCACACACACATATTCACACACACACATATTCACACATACATACACAATCACGCACACATAAATATATATATAAAGAAATGAATCGAGTGGAAATCGAACAGAAGAACCGGAAGTAATTACCGGAACTGGAGGCCGGAGAATCACCAGGAAAAAGGAAGAAGAAAAACGGAAAGGAAACGAAGTGAATCGGAGAAGAAGAAGCCGAGAGCACAGGGCAAAGAAAAAAAACAACCGAGATAAAAGAATAAGGTTGAGGGAGTGTAAGATGCTGTGAACACGTGTCCTAGCAAAATTGGATACGTGTTAACTTCTTAATATAAGTTGTTAACACGTATCCCTGAATACTCAGGGGCTCAATTTTTAACCCGAATTCTTATTTTTTACGAAACAAAATACGATTTAAATGTATCAGAAAAATCTCGAAATACTCTTAAAATTTCAGAAATTTCCCGAAGTTTACAAAAACATAATTTCAAAATTTTTAAAACAATTCTTAAGGTACTCTTGGTACCCAGTTTTTAACAAATAATGAAATGACACTCGGTGAAACAAATCCCAAAAATTTTTCAAAATAATTTTAAAATTCTTCGTATAATACGAATTTAATAAAATATAAATTTCATAATTTTTAAAGGTTCCCAAAATTAAATATGGATTTTAGCATTTAACACACTCAGAAAATCATTTAAAATGAATAATTAACGAAATATTGATTTCTCAATTTTATAAAGTCCTAAAAAATAATTATTGAAATTATAAAATTAGAAAACCAATTTTAAAGACAACCCAAATATTTATGAATTAAAATTACCATAAAATCACTTTTACAAGTAAAATAAATCATGTAACTCACTAATAAATCTCACAATTCAATCCCACTTATCAAAAATCATAATTAATTAAATAATAATCAATAACCGCTGCCAAAAACCATTATACATATTTTATTATTTACTTAATACTTTATTACACTTCCAATAAAATAGATTAAAATAAAAATACACAGAGTCGGTTATATCCTTCCCCCTTAAAAAGATTATGTCACCAGAATCTAATTTAACTAAACAAATGAGGATATTTATCAAGCATGTCTGACTCCAATTCCCAAGTAGACTCTTCTACTCGAGGATTTCTCCACAAAACTTTTACTATAGGAATTGATTTATTCCTAAGGACTCGTTCCTTACGGTCTAGGATTTGAATTGGTTGTTCTACATAGGATAAATCTGGTTGAAGTTCAATCGGTTCATATTCTATGACTTGATTCGAATTAGGGACATAGGGCTTCAACATAGACACGTGGAACACATTATGAATGTGCTGCCACTGCGGTGGGTAACGCTATCTCATAAGCGACCTTTCCTACTTTCTTCAAAACCTCAAAGGGTTCTATGAATCTAGGGCTAAGTTTACCCTTCTGACCAAATCGTACTAACCCTTTCCAAGGAGATACTTTTAGTAACACCAAAGCTCCTATATCAAAGTCCATGTCTTTCCTATGCAAATCTGCGTATTTTCTTTGTCTATCTTGAGCTGCTTCCAATCTTTTCCGAATCAACACTATAGCATCTCTAGTCTGCTGAACCAACTCAGGGCCTAACACTTTCTTTTCTCCTACCTCATCCCAGTACAATGGTGACCTACAATTTTGTCCATACAAAGCTTCATAAGGTGGCATACCTATACTGGCATGGTAGTTGTTATTATATGAGAACTCAATCAAAGGTAGATGCTCATCCCAATTACCCTTAAAATCTAAACACAGGCTCTCAACATATTCTATAGTCTGAATTATCCTCTCACTTTGGCCATCCGTCTGAGGATGATAAGCAGTGCTCATATTCAATTTCGTTCCTAGGCACTCTTGGAATTTAGTCCAGAACCTGGAATTAAATCTCGGGTCTCGATCCGACACTATAGAAACAGGAACTCCATGTTTGGTAACTATCTCATCCAAGTATAACTTAACTAACTTTTCCAATGAATACCTTTCATTAATCGGAAGAAAATGCCCCGACTTAGTCAATCTATCAATGATTACCCCAATAGCATCATGATTCTCTCGTCTTTGGCAATCCTACTACAAAATCCATAGCAATGTCTTCCCATTTCCATTGGGGAATCTCCAAAGGTTGTAACAATCCACTCGGTCGTTGATGCTCTGCTTTCACCGTCTGACACACGTGACATTTACTTACCCAATTGGCAATATCTTTCTTCACTCCTGGCCACCAAAAATTTCTCTTCAAATCCTGGTACATCTTGGTACTACCAGGGTGGATAGAAAACCTAGAGTTGTGTGCTTCCTGCAATACCTCGTTCTTCAACTCTGTTACATTAGGAATCCAAACTCTGGACGAAAATCTATACAAACCTTGACTATCTTTTTGAGTACACAGCTCTTCTCCTGTCAAAGTATCCAACTCTTGTTCCATAACTCCTTCTTGACACCTTTTGATCTTTTCCATCAATGCTGGCTGGAAAGTAACTTCATATAGCTGCTCCTGACTTTCATTTGGTACTCGAACTTCAATTTCCATTCTTTCTAAATCTTGCGCCAACTCTTCCGCTATGACGACTATGTACAAGCAGTTGAATGAAAACAGGCATTATGACGACTATGTTTACGCGATTAACAATAATTATACTACTCCAATTCCTTCCCAATTCACTACAACCACCCAACCATCAACAATACATCAAACACAACTTATATCAACGCAAAGTCAGTCCCTAATCCTAAGTTTCCAACTCATTCAACCACAAACAAGACCTATGAACTATAATCAAGATTCAATTACCAAAACACTTCCAAATCAAACCAAACTACTAATAATCACAATCAATGCTTCACATTTCATAAAACCAATCATTAAACTTACTAACAAATAAAGTAAAGACTAGGGTTTGAATTTTATACCTTCCTTGGTGTGTGGTAAGTTGCTAGGAAACCTTAGGGAGCTTTGATCTATCCTCCTACTAGCTTGATCTTTCTAAAGAAATCAAGAACACAAAATTAACTTCAAGAAAGTACTATTCATCATCTTCTTGAATGATTTATAGAAAATACTAGGAAAGGATTTTGAAGCTAAGATTCCTATGAAGTATGTAACTTAAATAGGAGAAACTAGGATAATTACCTTGTAAATTAGCAAGTGGAGGAGCTTGGACTTCCTTTTTGTTAACAAACAAGCCGAGAGCAAGAAGCTTGGAAATGGGGGGGGGGAATGAAATGTTGCTTGGTTGATTTTTGTGAATGAAATGAAATTCTTGGTTGAAAATTAACCTTTCAAAATATCTTTACTTTTGCTTTAATAAAGTGATGATCTCACCTTGATTACATCATCACAAGGACACTTGTTCAATCCTTATGGTTGGATGATGTCATCCTCCCCTAATCCCTTTGATTAATGCTTAATTTTTGGCTAATCTCCTTGTTATTGCATAAGCTTGATCTCTTGGTCGCTTATTTGTTTTACGGTTCGCCTTACTCTCGTTAATCGTTTGAGGGATCATATCGGGATCTTCTTACTCAGGTTCCCCTAAACCTTTATATATTTATATCCCTTTTATGGTCCTCTCTTATAATCCTTGAATTTAAATCCTTTTAATCATGTTACCTTATACTCAATTCTTTCGGTATGGTGGATTTTCGGGAAAAATCAAAGTATTTAAATTTGGATTCTGACGATCTTTACATACACTCATATATTCTATGGAGTACTAATAAGATCTCAGAATATCAATAAAAGAACCTACATAGGGTGGCATAAAAATTCCCTTAATCAGCAAAATCAGCAAAATCACTATTCTAAGGATTACAAAAAGTCCAAAATTTTTGGGGTTATTACACACAGACACAGATGTCAGTGCCATGCTTGTTTCTATAGGCTATGCTCTTAACCCTTCCAATTTAGGTGAGGTTAGGAGAATGGGCCTTAGAAAGGAATGGAGCTTTCTTTGTGATTCTTTCATTAAGACATTTTATGGTAAGATAAGCAATTTTGATGCAGTTACATACTCACTTGTTAACATTCTATATATGCTACTTATTGATAAGCACTATAACTTGAGTGAGTCTGTCATGTATGAGTTAGGTTTCAAATTATGAGACATTAAGAAGAGAAATAAGAACATCTATTATGCTAGATTCTTTATGATAATAGCTAATCATGTTTCTAAGGATCTCTCTATTGAGAACCCAACAAACAAGCTTGATTGTTGGGTCCAAGAGAAGAGAGTTATTATTGATTTAAACAGGACAAATCACCACAGTGAGGTTCCCCTCATCTATTTGCCAATCATGGAGGAACCTCAGGTAAGTGAGGTAAACACTTATGTCTCTATTACTTCCCAACCACCAGTTTCTTTGAAAACTTCTGTGGCAATGGCATCTGTGACAATGACCAAACAGATGCCTACCACAGTCACACAATCAAAAATTTCAAAGTCCAAGTCTAAGAAACCCCACTCTAGTTCCTCTCAAAAGGGACTAGTTTCAAAAACTACTAAATCCAAATAGGGGAGTGTGGAGGGGAGTAAGATTGGTGAGGGACAGGGTGAACATCAAAGAAACCCTAAGAATAAGGAGAGTGAGGTATGTGTAACCCAGCCTAGCCACACTGCAGTTTCCCAACAAACTGTAGTGCTTAATAAGGATTCTAGCTCATTACTAGTTGCATCCTCCCAAAAGGATGTCACTATTGAAACAAGCTCTCAACCAAGAGCACATGCCAAAAGGGGAAGAGACACAAACCAACCTCAAACTTATTAAGAAAGAAGAAATTATAACCTATAGGGGAGTCACAGGCTGCACACACAGTGCCAACTACAGTCAAAGACTCAGTTACTGCACCATCTCAAAGTCAGATTGATGTGGCTCCAGTAAATGTGGAGTGACAGCCAAAATCTCTCATATTGAAACACCTTAATAAAAATTCTCCTAAACTCACTAGATGTGGACATGATAAACACATCAATTCCTGATTCTCCATCTTTAACTCTCATGGAGGAGCCAAAATCTCAAGCAGCTGAGCATCATCTTTTAGATGATTTGTTGGCTCACTTGCCATTTTTTCTAAAAATACTGAGAAATCTGTGGATAATCTCAAATCAATCACCATAGATTCTACAGTAGTTTCTAATCCAAACTCTTTCATTTCTACTTTCTCAACGAATATTGTTCATCTGTTGACTAGTGACGGATGTGCTTAACAACAATTATCCGTTGAATTTCTCAACTACTATTTCAACGGATGTTTCTCATCCGTTGAAAGTCTCTACATCACTTGAAATTTCAATAAATTTTACAAGTACAGATGACTTAGTGGTTGTCAATCACTATTAGGATTAAGGGAAGGGAGTGAATAGAGTGAGAGTCTGAGTTGCACTTAGGAAAAAGGAGAGGAAATGAGTAATAAAATGCATGTTATTTCTTCCAACATGTAAAAAGTGAGTGAGAGGAGTCCCACCTTAGATGGTGAGGGTGGTGAGGGTGGGAAGCAAGGGGAGCCCTTGATGCAACAAAAGAGAGATAATGAGAGAAACGCAGGTACCATAGGAATGGGAAGAGCCCATTGTTAGTGAGTTAAGGGATGTGGATGAGGCAGAAAAGAAGAATCTATTTCAGCAAGAATATCAAGATGTTTTAGACTCTGTTTCTTTGAAGCTGAGGCATTGACTCATCCTGTTCCAGCTTATCAAATTCTAGCTGAACAGGGCAATGAGCTGCTGAGAGGGTATTAAATTTGGTGCACACAACTGCTTCTATGCTAAGGGCCAAGGATGCAATCAACTCTCTTCCACCTCCAGCTGGTGATGACTTTGAGTTAGATTCTAGTGGTACATTTGGAGATGCTTCAAATGAGGAAGATGATGTCATGGACATAGGGGGGGATGCAGGTCCTAGCTCAAGCACAAGCACTCCAGCCTGGATGTTTAGCAAGGACTGCAGTGACCATCATTTTAAATTAACACTATTCCACCTTATCCATCAAACTCAGATAACTCTTCAAGCCACTACATATGCCAACACCAAAGGTCTTTTCCAAGCCCATTTTGAATCTCTACAACTGCATAAGATTCAATCTCTCAAACAAAGTCAGATGTGGATGATATCAAGACAAACATTGAACAAGACAAGAAGGACATAATTGAAAGAATGGAGTCTAAACTTCCTAAAGCCATAATGAGAGACTTTCACCAGAAAATCAGGAATGATTATGACATAAGTAGCAAATTGATTCTTTGGACACTAGGCTGACAGATCTGGAAAATTCATTCACCAAGATCCAGATCAACCAAGTCCACCAGACACTCCTTCTTCAGAAATTGGTGGATGCTCAAACTTCAACCCCTGCCTTGCTTGATGATAACAAAAGGGGGAGAAAGATGTTATTTCCAAGCTAATGAGGGGAGAAGGATGTGCACATTCAAGTCAGCAGAGTGATTATTCCAGCAATTACTTTCTCTAAACCACCAGTTCTAGATAACATTGACTGAAATATTGCAGCAGCTGAGCTCAGGCTGAATGAACAATGAAGAAAATTGATGAAAGGATTGAAAATGTTTTTGGTCCAATTGCAAAGCAAGATAAATCGTGAAAACACTTCACACCATTGAGACAA